>NC_133327.1:13138213-13333213 GCF_042186555.1 Aquarana catesbeiana
CACGTTGCCTTTATCTGATCCTCCATTAATGACTTTCTGCATGTATGCTTCTAAACGCTGTACACGCACTGTTTCTTCTGGCAGCAAGGAGAGTGGCGTTGACAGGTGCAATTTATTCACATCTGTGTACAAGAGCCCAAATTTGTTTTGTGAGGACTATCCTATTTAATTTGTAACATTCTTTACTTGTTAGCCCTGAAGAAAGAGCCCTTATTCCCCGAAACACGTTGCCTTTATCTGATCCTCCATTAATGAATTTCTGCATGTATGCTTCTAAACGCTGTACATGCACTGTTCCCTCTGGCAGCAAGGAGTGGCGTTGACAGGTGCAATTTAATCACATCCATGCGTGAGAGCCAAATTTGTGTTGTGAGGACTATCCGATTTGATTTGTAACACTCTTTACTTGTTAGCCCTGAAGAAAGAGCCCTTATTCCCCGAAACACGTTGCCTTTATCTGATCCTCCATTAATGAATTTCTGCATGTATGCTTCTAAACGCTGTACATGCACTGTTCCCTCTGGCAGCAAGGAGTGGCGTTGACAGGTGCAATTTAATCACATCCATGCGTGAGAGCCAAATTTGTGTTGTGAGGACTATCCGATTTGATTTGTAACACTCTTTACTTGTTAGCCCTGAAGAAAGAGTCCTCCCCCGAAACCCGTTGCCTTTATCTGATCTTCCATTAATGGCGATTTGGTCAATTCGCAATCAAATTAAAGTATAAATTACTGTGTGCAAACTGCGCCAGCCTAGTGGAGACCCTTGTGGCTGTGGAATCACAGTGAAAATAACCCCTTGTCTACCAAGATGCATTTAACGTCCTGGAATTCAAGGGGTTAGGAGAAGCTGCGTGCTTCGTATTGACTGTCAGGGCTCATTCACACTCTTTTGCTCTCTGAAGAGTAATTCCTGCTGTCTCTGTACAGACCCCACGCAAATGCATGTGTAGGGCGCACGTGTGTGTAAGCATAAATCATGCCCCCCTTTACTTCTCAGCATGTGAGCCAGGGAACTAGCATTTTCAGAAGGAGGGGTCAGCTATCAAGTTCCATTATCCCCAGCGCTTCTTTGCATGTCTCCTCTGCCAGGAAACTCGAATTTCTGCAATTTATTTTCTTTCGGGACGTTCTTGATGAATTCTTCTGGCGTTCCAACCTAAAGTGTACCTTGACCCAAAACTAAAAGTGATGGGAAAATCCAGAGCAGGAATAGAGGGGGAATACTCCAATGAGGACACCTATTCTCAGGACAGGAAGTAAAGGAAAATAACCTCAGTAGGACACATATGGAGAATGAAAACTTACAATGGTTTTACATTTTCCCTACTCTATCCATAATTAAAAAACAAAACAAAAACTAGAAACTAAGGGGAGGGATGGTGGGAATCCCTCATAAAGGGCACAGCAGGTGTACAGACCCAGGAACTCAGCACAGGGATGGTGGGAACCCCTCATAATGGGTACAGCAGCTGTACAGACCCAGGAACTCAATTGAGGGATGGTGGGAACCCCTCATAATGGGCACAGCAGGTGTTCAGACCCAGGAACTCAGCACTGGGATGGCAAGAACCCCTCATAATTGGTGCAGCAGGTGTACAGACCCAGGAACTAAGCATAGGTATGGTGAGAACCCCTCATGATGAGCACAGCAGGTGTACAGACCCAGGAACTCAGTGTAGGGATAGTGGGAACCCCTCATAATGGGCACAGCAGGTGTACAGACCCAGGAACTCAGCACATGGATGGTGGGAGCCCCTCATAATAGGCACAGCAGGTGTTCAGACCTGGTACCTCAGCTCAGGGATTGTGGGAACCCCTCATAATGGGCACATAAGGTGTATAGACCCTGGAATTCAGCACAGGGATGGTGGGAGTCCCTCATAATGGGCACAGCAAGTGTTCAGACCCGTACCTCAGCATAGGTATGGTGAGAACCCCTCATGATGGGCACAGCAGGTGTACAGACCCAAGAACTCAGCACAGGGATGGTGGTAACCCTCATAATGGGCACAGCAGGTGTACAGACCCAGGAACTCAGCACAGGGATGGCAAGAACCCCTCATAATTGGCACAGCAGGTTTACAAGCATAGGTATGGTGAGAACCCCTCATGATGGGCACAGCAGGTGTTCAGACCCAGGAACTCAGTGTAGGGATAGTGGGAACCCCTCATAATGGGCACATCAGGTGCACAGACCCAGGAACTCAGCACATGGATGGTGGGAGCCCCTCATAATGGGCACAGCAGGTGTACAGACCCAAGAATTCAGCATATGGATGGTGGAAACCCCTCATGATGGGCACAGCAGGTGTACAGACCCAGGAACTCAGCACGTGAATGGCAAGAACCCCTCATAATTGGCACAGCAGGTGTACAGACCCAGAAACTAAGCATAGGTATGGTGAGAACCCCTCATGATGGGCACAGCAGGTGTTCAGACCCAGGAACTCAGTGTAGGGATAGTGGGAACCCCTCATAATGGGCACATCAGGTGTACAGACCCAGGAACTTAGCACATGGATAGTGGGAGCCCCTCATAATGGGCACAGCAGGTGTACAGACCCAAGAATTCAGCATATGGATGGTGAGAACCCCTCAAAATGGGCACAGCAGGTGTACAGGCCCAGGAACTCAGCACAGGTATGGCAAGAACCCCTAATTGGCACAGCAGGTGTACAGACCCATGAACTAAGCATGGGTATGGTGAGAACCCCTCATGATGGGCACAGCAAGTGTACAGACCCGGTAACTCAGTGTAGGGATAGTGGGAACCCCTCATAATGGGCACAGCAGGTGTACAGACCTAGGAACTCAGCACATGGATGGTGGGAGCACCTCATAATAGGCACAGCAGTTGTTCAGACCTGGTACTTCAGCTCAGGGATTGTGGGAACCCCTCATAATGGGCACAGCAGGTGTACAGACCCAGAAACTCGGCACAGGGATGGTGGGAACCCCTCATAATGGGCACATAAGGTGTATAGACCCTGGAATTCAGCACAGGGATGGTGGGAGTCCCTCATAATGGGCACAGCAGGTGTTCAGACCCGTACCTCAGCATAGGGATGGCAGGAGCCCCTCATAATGGGCACAGCAGGTGTACAGACCCAGGAACTAAGCATAGGTATGGCGAGAACCCCTCATAATGGGCACAGCAGGTGTTCAGACCCAGGAACTCAGTGTAGGGATACTGGGAACCCCTCATAATGGGCACAGCAGGTGTACAGACCCAGGAACTCAGCACATGGATGGTGGGAGCCCCTCATAATAGGCACAGCAGGTGTTCAGACCTGGTACCTCAGCTCAGGGATTGTGGGAACCCCTCATAATGGGCACATAAGGTGTATAGACCCTGGAATTCAGCACAGGGATGGTGGGAGTCCCTCATAATGGGCACAGCAAGTGTTCAGACCCGTACCTCAGCATAGGTATGGTGAGAACCCCTCATGATGGGCACAGCAGGTGTTCAGACCCAGTAACAGCGCAGGGATGGTCGGAACCCCTCATAATGGGCACAGTAGTTGTACAGACCTGGGAACTCAGCACAGGGATGGTAGGAATCCCTCGATAATGGGCACGGTAGGTGTACAGACCCAGGAACTCAGCACAGGCATGATGGGAACCCCTCATAATGGGCTCAGCAAGTGTACAGACCCAGGAACTCAGCACAGGGATGGTGTGAGCCCATCATAATGGGCACAGCATGTGTCCAGACCTGGTACCTCAGCTCAGGGATGGTGGGAACCCCTCATATTGGGCACAGCAGGTGTACAGACCCAGGAACTCCATGTAAGGAGAGTGGGAACCCCGCATAATGGACACAGCAGTTGTACAGACCCAGGAACTCAGCAAAGGGATGATGAGAACCCCTCATAATGGCCACAGCAGGTACACAGACCCAATAACTTAGCGCAGGGATGGTGGGAGCCCCTTATAATGGTCACAGCATGTGTACAGACCCGGAAACTCGGCACAGGGATGATGGGGACCCCTCATAATGGGCACACCAGGAGTACAGACCCAGTACCTCAGTGTAGGGATGCTGGGAGTACAGACCCAGTACCTCAGCATAGGGATGGTGGTAACCCTTCATAATGGGCACACCAGATGTACAGACCCAAGAACTCAGCATAGGGATGGTGGTAACCCCTCATGATGGGCACAGCAGGTGTACAGACTCAGGAACTCAGCACAGGGATGGTGGGAACCTCCAATAGTATCGCTGAACGATAGAAGAGACTGTCGCAATCAAAACCTAAATTAAACGATTATCACACAGGAGTTTTTCATTAATTGATTCCAAAATACTATGAAGATGATGAAACGTGCAAAAGATCAGGGCAACTATCGTCTCATGGATCACGCGAGTCTGAGCATTATTTGTGAAGTTTGGCTGGTCATCTTATATCAGATAAATATGACGTCAGCTTGGAAAACAAACGCACTCACATTCTGTACTCCAAGCAAAACGCTGGGCCCAATGGAACAGGTGTGTGTACAAACAAGGGCCCAGGTGCTCTCTATGCTGCAAGATGCCAGCACCTGCACTGGAGGATATGACAACAGTGACACCTGCAGGCCAAATCTAGCTAAACAGAAAATGTTCAGTAAGACCTAACAATGAATGTTTCTTATTTGCTACCTTTGGTAAATATACTATTGAAATGATTTTATTCAATGGGTTTAAAAATGGCAAAAATCACTAGTTGATCCTGCCAGAAATCTCGTCAGCTGATAACTCCCTCTACTGAGTTGGCAAAGCGATAATGAAATCTCGACCAGTGTTATAAGCCCTCTTTCTGCGGACTACAGAACACCTCCCCCTATGTAATGGAGTTAAGGAGGTTTGTGGAATCCTGTCCTAGGGTGACAATGTTTCTCCTCTATAGGTACAGTACAGAGAACGTTGTCACTCTAGGACAGGAAGTGTTGTACTAGCACCAGGTAAAAATGAAAGGAAAAGAAGTTCTTAAAAATGGAAACTAATGCAGTCACCACATCTAAGAAGTGCAATATATTGCATTTTACTGCTTGGGTTTAGATAAGCCTTTACCGAATTACATGTATGGGGAGTCAGACTGCCGATCTCACACACAATGTCCAGCTCCTATGCCTTCCCTTGAACACTGCTCCAATTAACAGCACTGCTCGGGAAATGAGAACACTGTTGCCTAGAGTAGCATTCCAGGAGGAGATATCAGAGCGCTGGAGAGCTGGGCCACTGCTGTGTGTGTGAGAGAGCCGCGGTCTGACTCTCCTTTGTGCTGGCAGCACAAGATAATTTAATTCTTACTGCAGCACACAGTGTATCACATGTGGTTGGGGGGGTGGGTTTGACGTGGTCCCATTGTAGCACCACCCCCCGAAAGAAGCCTCTTGGCAACTTGGATTGTCTGTTCTGTGCCTGACAGCCCCTCTGACACACCTAGTTGAATGAAAATCACCAAAAACATTTAAAAAGTTACCTGCAAAGATAGCCTTGGCTTGGCAGAAAGCTATTACCAACAAATGAGCACAAGACAGTTTAGTGGTAAAAGAACTCAATGCGTTGGCATGAGTTGTGGTAAATGAAGGCTTGAGCTTCAATGAACCTATAGGAGGTACAGTCTGGTAGATAGTAGATTCAACATGCCACAGCAACTTAGATTAGAGTTCTATACCACTAGACTGGAGTAACATAAACCAGCAAGATCAGTAATAGACAGTGAACATAAACATTAATTGTATTTAGAATAGGGATATTGAAACTACTTAGGATGTACACAAAAGGATGACTAAGTCCTGGGTTTTACCCCTGGGTGGTACTCCTGTACTGAGCAACTAGCAAAGGTCTCTATATGAGACCTTTGTAACAGTCTTTAGTCCTGGATCTTAAGTCAGTTAAGATTGGGGCCCAATCATACCTTTGGTGCTCATAAAAATAGTATGTAGTCCTGGATCTTCAGCCGGCTAATGCTGGGGCCCAGTCATACGATCAGTGCGCATAGGAACAGTGACAGCAGAGCCTGCAGACGGTGATTAGCTATAGGGCAGCTGTGCGGTCAATCTCCAAGGGCTTAGTCTCTCTAATGGCAGTAGGTCATGGACGCAAGGCCCTCTCACCAGTCTCGGCGATTGGAGAGAAGGAATATTCTGCTTTAGTTCAGTGGGGCCTTGTACCTTGCCTCACTTGGTGGCACCCTTGGTGTGTGGTTGTAGTGCGAGGTTCTCAGCGATGGTAACACAGGCTAAGTCCCCCAGCTATCCCAGCATTCCCTCTCTTTCTGGGTGGTCTCACAGTGGTGCGTCTGGGGCTCCGGCTTCAACCTCCCACAGGTTTGAATATGAGGGATATGCTCACTCTCGCTCCCCCGTAGCAAAAGACCGCTCAATTCAAAGAACAGCCCGGGAAGATACTCCTTCTCTCTCTTCCCCAGTACCAAGCCCTCCTGAGAGCTGTAGTCCATTTGGTAATAGAGGCCCATAATTATTCCCCCAGTCCCATCATGCACTGCAGTCAGCTTCACAATCCATAGGTGCTACCAGCACTCCCACTCCCCATGCTGATGGGAGTCGTCAGCACATCAAAGTCTAGCTTGTCTGATTGCTTCAGCGCACAAGTAGCTACCATTAGTTACACTATAGTGTGTTTGGCGGTGATACTGCTGCCTCAGCCGAAAAGTGTGTACACAGCTCTGGGAGTCTGCATACCCTTGTTTGATTGGGCAGCCCATGGAGGTAAAACTGCACCTGTTTTTTTTTTGTTATTATTATTATAATAACAACTGATGCGGCTCAGCAGCCGCTTGGCTGTTATTACAAGCAACAGGAGGGGACATGCCCCGCCGCCTTCCGCCCGGGCTCTCTCTTCCCTCCTGGAGGCCCGAGCAACCAGCAGGTACATCTGCCGGCTGTCCGAAGACCCGAACAAAGCCGATGCTTATTTTGTGTCTCGGATCTAGTAACCCGGAAGCGATGTCATGACATCACTTCCCGGATTACTGGCATCTTAACCGCTTGCCGACTGCCTCGCCTGCTGATATACGTCGGCAGAAGGGCACATACAGGCAGATTAACGTACCTGTACGTTACCCTTTAAGAAGCAGTTTGCGTGCACGCGCCCGCCGTGACCTCCATGAGTGTGATCGCGGGTTCCATGGACTCGATGTCCAGGGGTACCCGCAATCGTCTCAGAGGAAGAACGGGGAAATATAAACAAGCATTTCCCCGTTTTGCCTAGTGACAGGACACTGATCACAGCTCCCTCCCCCCACAATTAGAATCACTCCCTAGGACACACTTAACCCCTACAGCGCCACCTAGTGGTTAACCCCTTCACTGCCAGTCACATTTACACAGTAATCAATGCATTTTTAATTGCACTGATCGCTGTATAGATTTGAATGGTCCCAAAATCGCGCCCAAAGTGTCCAATCTGTCCACCATAATGTCGCAGTCATGATAAAAAAATAAAAATTTAAGGATTTAAAAAAAAAAAAAAAATCGCTGATCGCCGCCATTACTAGTAAAAAAAAAAAATCAATAAAAATGCCATAAAACTATCCCCTGTTTTGTAAACGCTATAACATTTGCGCAAACCAATCAATAAACGCTTATTGCGATTTTTTTTTTTTTTTTACAAAAAATATGTAGAAGAATACGTATCGGCCTAAACTAAGGAAAAAAATTTTTTTTTATATATTTTTTGGGGATATTTATTATAGCAAAAAGTAAAAAATAATACGTTTTTTCTCAAAATTGTCGCTATTTTTTTGTTTACAGCGCAAAAAATAAAAACCGCAGAGGTGATCAAATACCATCAAAAGAAAGCTCTATTTGTGGGAAAAAAAAGGACATAAATTGTGTTTGGGAGAAAGTCGCACGACCGCGCAATTGTCAGTTAAATTGACGCAGTGCCGAATCGCAAAAAGTGCTTTGGTCTTTGGGCAGCCAAATGGTCCGGGGCTTAAGTGGTTAAAGGCGTCAGTTTAAAAAAATATAAAGTATTCAAAAACGCAGATCTTGATGTTTTGGGGTTTGTGGTCTTATAGACCCTCGATCCCTCCATAAAGAGTACCTGTCACTGCCTATTACTGTCACAAGGGATGTTTACATTCCTTGTGACAGCAATAACAGTGATAAAAAAACAAAAAAAATAAATAAAAAGTGTAAAAAAAATGTTTTTCAATGTACAAAATATTGGCACACAATATTGGCTATTGGCCTGAGAGGTGGCCAAAATATCAGTATTTTATCGGCACCGAAAAAACAATATTGGTCGATCCCTAGAATGAACCCTTACCATTACAGCAGCAGACATGACGTCCTGCTTTTGCGGTATCACAAATTGGAATAACGCTCACCCTAGTAATAGACCAAATCCACTTATCAGCTGTGAAAGTTTCCCAACACCAGCGGCTGTCCGCTCACTGACGATTGAACTCCCGCAGTGACAACATTACCACTTTTCATAACAAGATAACTTGTCTGGCGTCAGTAATACCAATGGCCCAATGCATCCTCGGGCACCTTCATGGCCTCTGAAGACGCATTTAATGGTTGGGGGCAAACGCCAAGTGGTACCCACATTTAGGGCCCTGTGCATTCAGGGACCAAGGTCTGGAACGCAGGTCTGTGGTACCCAATTGGTACAGTGTTCAGCTCCGTGCAGCCTGCCTTAGGCTTTGTTCATACTAATGCACACTGTGTGAGTTCGGGGACATGCACCTGCATCCACATGGATGTCAGATTGGCAGCAACCGCTGAAATTACATCAACGGGACTGCCTGCATGGGCAAACTCAGACCTCGCATGGGCGTATGCTTTAGTACGCCCCGTGGGAATGAGGCCATGTACTTATGACAGGCTGCCTGCAGGGGGGGGGGGGGGGGATGGGCTGGATGCTGCACCTGCTTCTCCTGGGCATGCCAAGGGCTCATTGAGATGGGCGTTGACATCCATCCTGTGCGCTGAACCACTGTTTTCTGTATCCGCACAGGCAGCCTATACAAGCGGACACAGCAGCTACACAGACATAGCCGTATGTCAGAATTTGACATGCAGGCAGGAGCAGGTGCATGGGTCTGAACGCATACTGACTGCGCTCAAACCTGAGCACCCGCGTCAAATTTTGACATGCGCCTGTGTCCACGCATCTGCATGCGCTTGTATTGGCTGCCTGCACGCAGCTCCAAGTTGGATGCAGTGGTCAATCAACACTGCACACCGATCAGCTTCAAGTGTAAGGAAGGTAAAGAGCAGCCTCTGCCGCAGTTCTTCTCAATGGCCACACCTCCAACGTGTTTCGCCCAGCCTACCAGGGCTAAGTCATAGAGGTCCAAGGTGGATGCAGGAGCAGAAAACAGCTGCTCAGCATGCAGGAGAGGTGCCAACACCTGTCTGAATGAGTCCTAAAATGCCAGAAGTGATGCGCTGCTCCTAGATGGCCCCAAGTGAAACGGCCTTAAAGTGGGCATTTCATTTCAAGGCTGCATGAAAACATTTCCATCATGTTACAATATATGGCAAAAAAAACCTCACACCAGCCTGCATGAATTATGCTCCATATAGTGTGTGTGCACTGGGGATGTGATGCATTGCTACAAGGTATTGCTCTGTTTACAATTTTTTTTTTTTTTTTTACTTTATTGAAATGTTACAATATGGCATTTTATTCAACGCTATGCACCGCAGCTTTGCAAGCCACGTGCACCGCAGCATTGCAGCCCATGCAGAATTTTTATGCAATGCAGCTCAGCACATCATTATTGTGTGAAAAGGGCTCATAGAAAACAGTTGTTTTCTATGTGCTTTTCTGTTGAGCCTGAGTTAGTTGAGACCCAAAGGCTCCTTTCACACTTTGCGATTTGGAATTGCTGTGATTCTGCCCATGATTCCAAATTGCATAGAAATCACAGTACAATGTGCACGTTTGGATGCCCTTATCCTTCAGCCCGGGTTCACACCTATGCGAATTAGAGGTGCGTTTCCGCACCTCTAATTCGCATAGCAGGAGAATGTGACTGGCTCCCTATGGAGCCGGTTCACATATCTCCGGGGCGGCTGCGGTGCGCACTGCACAAAAACGCTGTGCGTCTTTGGCTGCGTTTCAGGGCCGAATTCAGGCATAGAATCGGCCCTGATTCGTCCCTGAAATGGTGAACAGGGACGCACAGCGCTCCTGTGCGGTGCGCAGCGTATTATGGTGTGAACCCGGGCTTAGTGGCAAATCGGCCTTGACTGTCTCACGAGGCAAATCAAGCCTTCAAGGCCCTGGCCCAATTATTGTGAGCATCCCTGCTTTTAACAGTGCACTTTTCACACGATTCTGAGTGTCACATAGGGCAGCCCATTCGCTTGAATAGGCTTCCGTATGTGCGTTTGTCTCGCGAAGAGAAGCTTCTGCCCCTTATTGGGTGACAAGCTTTGTGCGATTTGTAAAGGTGCAGTTTGCCGCGATTGCCACGCGATACTTTTGCATGACAATCACGGCAGAATCTTATCGTTTTTAGGGTGCCATCGAAGGATAATGGCACCCAAATGTACACGCATGTTGTCCTGCAATTATCCGCCATTAGTGTGTTGTGGACCAGAAGGGTGAAGGGTGGGCGGCCTTGTATCAGGACAGCGGTGACTCATTGTGATTTCTCTTGCACTGTTTGTACAGTCTGGTGGCTCCGGAGGGCCGTAGAAGTCCTCATCCATTACGCCACGTGCTAGAATTTCCTAGAACTGAAGAACATCTCGCTCTAACCATGGCTGTCATGTTTATTTTTTCCAGGAGAGACTCCTCCTCTCCATCCTGCCCAAGCACATTGCTGACGAGATGCTCAACGACATGAAGAAGGACCAGAAGCAGAAGGAGCTACAGCAGTTCAACACTATGTACATGTACCGCCATGAAAACGTCAGGTATACCGCAGCTAGGCCTCACTCAGGCTGTCGGGCCTAGTCCATGTACAGGAGGCGTGAGAGTGTGCAGTAATTCATAGTAACCAATCAGATCCCACACTCAGGCTGCTGGGCCTAGTCAGTATACAGGGGACATGAGAGTGTGCAGCAACCCATAGCAACCAATCAGATCCCACACTCAGGCTCTCGGGCCTAGTCAGTATACAGAAGATAGCAGAGTGTGCGGTAACCCATAACAACCAGTCAGATCCCACACTCAGGCTGTCGGTCCTAGTCAGTATACAGGAGATATGAGAGTGTGCAGTAAACCATAGCAGCCAATCAGATCCCGCACTCAGGCTGTCGGGCCTAGTCAGTATACAGGAGATATGAGAGTGTGCAGTAAACCATAGCAGCCAATCAGATCCCGCACTCAGGCTGTCGGGCCTAGTCAGTATACAGGAGATATGAGAGTGTGCAGTAACCCATAGCAACCTATCAGATCCCACACTCAGGTTGCTGGGACTAGTTAGTAAGGATGAGCTCAGGCGTGTTTGCAAACAGCACGTGCCCGCCAGGAAGTCGGCACTGCCACAGCGCTATTCACAAGCAGTGAGACATTGTCCCGATGCGCGGCTGCAGAGATCGAGGAATGTCTCACTGCCTGCGATTAGCGCTGTGCAGTGCTGACTTCTTGGCGGGCTCTTCACGTGCTCTTTGCGAACACGCCTGAGCTCATCCTTACTAGTTAGTATACAGGAGATATGAGAGTGTGCGGTAACCCATAGCAACTAATCAGATCCATTGTTGACGGGCCCAGTCGGTGAAAAGGAGACGAAAGGGGGAAAGTAGCTCAAAGCAACAAATCAGATCTCTCACTGAAGCCATCAGGCCCAGCCAGTATACAGGATACACGAGGGCTTGCAGTAGCCCATAGCAACCAATCAGATCACTCATGCAGGCTGTCAGGCTTAGTTAGTATACAGGATACACGAGGGTGTACAGTCACACAGTAACCAATCAGATCCCTCACTGAAGCCGTCAGGCCTAGTTAGTATACAGGATACACAAGCACGTGCAGTAACCCATAGCAACCAATTAGATCCCTCATACAGGCTATCAGGCTTAGTCATTATACAGGAAACATGAGAGTGTACAGGTAACCATAGCAACCAATCAGGTCTGTCACTGAGGCCGCCAGGCCTAGTCAGTATACAGGAGACATAAGGGCATGCTGTAACCCATAGCAACCAATCAAATCTCTCATGCAGACTGTAAGGCCTAGTCAGTATGCAGAAGACATGCAAGTGTGTAATAACCCATGGCAACCAATCAGATCCCTCACACAGGCTGTGGGGCCTAGTCAGTAAACAGGAGATATGAATGTGCAGTAACACATAGCAACCAATCAGATCCCACATGCAGGCTGTCAAGCCTAATCAGTAAACAGGAAGTTGTGAAAGAGACAGTAACTCATAGCAACCAATCAGATCCCTAACTCAAGCTATCAGGCCTAGTCAGGATACATGAGGGAGTGCAGTAACCCATAGCAACCAATCAGATTCGTAACTGTGGCTGTCAATCCTACACAGTATACAGGACACATGACGGTGTGCAGTAACCCAATAGCAACCACTCAAATCCCTCACTCGGGCTGTGGGGCCTAGTCCATATACAGGAGATGTGAGAGTTTGCAGTAACCTATAGCAACCAATCAGACCCCTTACCAAGGAGGTGACATATTTTCTCCTCACCACCTCTCAAATATTGCTTTTCAGGAGAGTGGCAGGCTCTGCTGCTAGATTCAACCTAACCTAATAAAATGAAAGAGGGTGTTGCTAATATGCCTAAATGAGATTATGGGGTTTATTTATAAAAGAAAAACTCACTGTGCGAATGCCTCAGCTGTTGCAAATAATTCTCATAACGTGTGTATGTTCATTTCCTATCGTCATCAGCTCCATCTAGTGGCCATAAGGCAGTATTTTCCCGGGTGAGGTGTTTCAGGAAAATATCACATGACGACCACTAGGTGGAGCTGACCATAATGGGAAATAAACTTTGCAGACACAAATCACGGGGATTATTTGCAACAGCTAAGCACATGCTCAGATATTCGCACAGTATGATTTTTGATTAAAACAAATTAATTGTCGGCTTACAGACCTAAAATCATCATCAATGTATATAAGAAATGTTCCGAGGAGGAAGGAAAAAAAAAGAATATAAGACTACAGAAGACTGGGCCACAGCTTTTAGCCGTTAGCTCAAACAGAGCCAATGAGGTTTTCCTTTACAAACCCCCAGGGACAGGAGGAGCAAGGATATCATGCAACAGGCCCTGGAGCCTTCATCAGCATCAGTTAATGTTGATTCTATTGGGCAACCCATATTTAATGCCTGTGCCTTCTATGTTTTCACCAACCAGAGGTAACCCCTGTGCTTATCTCTGTCTCCCCGCAGCATACTCTTTGCAGACATCGTGGGCTTCACTCAGCTGTCCTCATACTGCAGCGCCCAGGAGCTGGTTAAACTGTTAAATGAGCTTTTTGCCCGCTTCGACAAGCTTGCAGCGGTAAGTGAGCACGCAGTCCATGTAGCATTACTTGCTTCTAAATAAGTGACATAATCTTTGCAGCCAAGGGAAATGCTTCATAGCACAAGGAAAAGGAAAAAAATCTGGTTTGCTAGCGCTGGTATCTTATGTATCTGGTGTAAAGTACCCTGTACTTTACAAACCAGGCCCCTGCATTAGCCACTCCTAACCCTACAATCTATACATTACACAACTGACCCCTGCACTATGTACGTTACCCAACTCTGACTCCTGTACTACTATGTACGTTACCCAACCCTGACCCCTGCACTATGTACGTTACCCAACCCTGACCCCTGCACTATGTACGTTACCCAACCCTGACCCCTGCACTATGTACGTTACCCAACCCTGACCCCTGCACTATGTACGTTACCCAACCCTGACCCCTGCACTATGTACGTTACCCAACCCTGACCCCTGCACTATGTACGTTACCCAACCATGACTCCTGCACTATGTACGTTACCCAACCATGACTCCTGCACTATGTACGTTACCCAACAATGACTCCTGCACTATGTACGTTACCCAACCCTGATTCCTGCACTATGTACGTTACCCAACAATGACTCCTGCACTATGTACGTTACCCAACCATGACTCCTGCACTATGTACGTTACCCAACCATGACTCCTGCACTATGTACGTTACCCAACAATGACTCCTGCACTATGTACGTTACCCAACCCTGATTCCTGCACTATGTACGTTACCCAACCATGACTCCTGCACTATGTACGTTACCCAACCCTGACTCCTGCACTATGTACGTTACCCAACAATGACTCCTTCACTATGTACGTTACCCAACCATGACTCCTGCACTATGTACGTTACCCAACAATGACTTCTGCACTATGTACGTTACCCAACAATGACTCCTGCACTATGTACGTTACCCAACCATGACTCCTGCACTATGTACGTTACCCAACAATGACTCCTGCACTATGTACGTTACCCAACCATGACTCCTGCACTATGTACGTTACCCAACAATGACTTCTGCACTATGTACGTTACCCAACCCTGACCCCTGCACTATGTACGTTATCCAACCCTGACCCCTGCACTATGTACGTTATCCAACCATGACCCCTGTACTATGTTCGTTACCCAACCCTGACCCCTGCACTATGTACGTTATCCAACCTTGACCCCTGCACTATGTACGTTATCCAACCCTGACCCCTGCACTATGTACGTTATCCAACCCTGACCCCTGCACTATGTACGTTACCCAACCCTGACCCCTGCACTATGTTCGTTACCCAACCCTGACCCCTGCACTATGTACGTTACCCAACCCTGACCCCTGCACTATGTACGTTACCCAACCCTGATTCCTGCACTATGTACGTTACCCAACAATGACTCCTGCACTATGTACGTTACCCAACCATGACTCCTGCACTATGTACGTTACCCAACCATGACTCCTGCACTATGTACGTTACCCAACAATGACTTCTGCACTATGTACGTTACCCAACCCTGACCCCTGCACTATGTACGTTATCCAACCCTGACCCCTGCACTATGTACGTTACCCAACCCTGACCCCTGCACTATGTACGTTATCCAACCATGACCCCTGTACTATGTTCGTTACCCAACCCTGACCCCTGCACTATGTACGTTATCCAACCTTGACCCCTGCACTATGTACGTTACCCAACCCTGACCCCTGCACTATGTATGTTACCCAACCCTGACCCCTGCACTATGTACGTTACCCAACCCTGACCCCTGCACTATGTACGTTATCCAACCCTGACCCCTGCACTATGTACGTTATCCAACCCTGACCCCTGCACTATGTACGTTACCCAACCCTGACCCCTGCACTATGTACGTTACCCAACCATGACTCCTGCACTATGTACGTTACCCAAGCCTGACCCCTGCACTATGTACGTTATCCAACCCTGACCCCTGCACTATGTACGTTACCCAACCATGACCCCTGCACTATGTACGTTACCCAACCCTGACCCCTGCACTATGTACGTTACCCAACCCTGACCCCTGCACTATGTACGTTATCCAACCCTGACCCCTGCACTATGTTCGTTACCCAACCATGACTCCTGCACTATGTACGTTACCCAACCCTGACCCCTGCACTATGTACGTTACCCAACCCTGACCCCTGCACTATGTACGTTATCCAACCCTGACCCCTGCACTATGTTCGTTACCCAACTATGACTCCTGCACTATGTACGTTACCCAACCCTGACCCCTGCACTATGTACATTATCCAACCCTGACCCCTGCACTATGTACATTATCCAACCCTGACCCCTGCACGTTATCCAACCCTGACCCCTGCACTATGTACGTTACCCAACCCTTACCCCTGCACTATGTACGTTACCCAACCCTTACCCCAGCACTATGTACGTTACCCAACCCTGACCCCTGCACTATGTACGTTACCCAACCCTGACCCCTGCACTATGTACGTTACCCAACCCTGACTCCTGCACTATGTACATTACCCAACACTGACTCCTGCACTATGTAGAGTATGATACCCAACCCTGACCCCTGCATTATGTACACTGAACATTAACATCATGGTGAGAAGTGTTCATTCTTTCCTTTCGTCAATTGGGGGTAGGACAAAACCTAGCCGTTAGTACCGTTAGAGGTCAGGTGTGTGGTTTGTCTGTCCTTTTTCTGCATTCCTCTTCCTAACAATTTGCTTATTCATAACCCACAAAGGGTTTCACACATTGCTGCCCCCCCCCCCCCCCCAGATGTCCCGTCCCCTTCAACTGTGGGACTTATATTGTAGGTACTACCGTATAAAGAACTCCATCCCAACCTAATCAGGCCTTTGCATTGGCAGTGCTATCCCATAAGGTAGCTTTTCCATTACTATAGCCAGAAAGGTTTCTGGAGTTGTCAACATTGCCTGGTAGGAAGCCTCATTTGATCTCAATTAAAGACAAGCTAGTTTTACGGCCAAGGACCTCCTTTTTACCCAAACTGGTCTCTGCTTTTCACCCTAATGAGGATATTGTGTGGCCTTGCCAGTGCCAGGACCGATGCACCCCAAGGATGCCTGGATGTGTTGAGGGCCTCTTTTGGAGGGATAGTTTCCCTGTTCGTTGTTCCAGAAGGTCTTAAAGTAGGTTTCTCCAGCTTCCATATCCACTATTTCTAATGGAATTTGTCAGGTTAATGTGCAGACAATATTCACCTGACCTGCCTCCCATCTCCTGGGCCACAGGTGAATCTGGTCATTTCTCATCTGTGGTTGGATTCTCTCTCTTTCACAGTCAGACTTACCCAGTGATATTCTCACACTTACTAGAACAGTAATATTAGGTCTTGTTCTATCTTGTAGAAATATCACCAGTTGAGGATTAAGATCCTAGGTGACTGTTATTACTGCATCTGTGGCCTCCCTGATTACAGAGAAGATCACGCCTACTGCTCCATCATGATGGGTCTGGCCATGGTAGATGCCATATCGTAAGTACCGTAACATTTTATACGTTTTAAATCTAAAAACAAAAGTGCAGCTTACCAGTGTTTAGATGAGATGCTTGCATTCGTTCCCCCTTTTTTTCCCCTTTCATTTTCACTTTGTGATCCTGCCAGTAACACATTTCCTGTCCTACAGTGACAACGCTTACCCAATGTACTGTATCTATGGAGGAGTGGTGTTGTCACTATTGGACAGAAAGTGTGTTAGGACTACAGAACACAGCCTCCTCTCCTCATCTTCATAACATGGGTCGGGGCGTTCTGTAGTCCACAGAAATACCTGGGAACTATACTAACTGATATCTTCCACGCTCTTTGACTTTTCTGCACTGTTATCAGCTTTCTATATTTCTGACAGGATCAGCAGATGTTAAGCTGGCAGGGGTTGTAATCTTTCTCTACACAAACCAACACAAAATGTTTTACCATCTACTGTATGTATGTTAATTGTTTTGCAAATAAACATTTCAAAAGTGACAAAGGACTTCCAGATCACTATGGGTTAGCTCAGTATGGCCTGAGGGTCACATCCGGCCCACAACAAGATTTTATCTGGCCTGCAGCATCTGTCTATGTGAATACCCTGGCTGGCAGTGATCTGTGTATCATAATTTGGAGTCTGGTACATCCAATGCCAGCCAGCCAGCCCTCTGATGAGCACTCCTGGATGTAAGGGGGCACTCTTGGATGTAAGGGGGCATTCTGATGGGCACTCCTGGATGTAAGGAGGACTCTGATGGGCACTCCTGGATGTAAGGGAGGACTCTGATGGGAGCTCCTGGGTTTAATGGTGGACTCTGATGGGCACTCCTGGTTGTAATGGAGGACTCTGATGGACACTTCTGAATGTAAAATGGGACTCTGATGGGCACTCCTGGATGTAAGGAAGGGCTCTGCTGGGCACACCTGGATGTAAGGAAGGTTTCTGATTCTAATGTAAGAAAGGATTCTGATGGGCATACCTGGATCTAAGAGGGGGCTCTGATTGGCACACTTCTATGTAAGGGGGGACTCTGATGGGCAGTCCTGAATATAAAGGGGGGCCCTAATGGGCACTCCTGGATCTAAGAGGGGGCAAACCTGGATGTATGGGGACTCTGATGGCCACTCCAGCATGTAAGGGAGGATGCTGATGGGCACACCTGGATGTAAGGGGAGACTCTGATGGGCACTCCTGGATGTAAGGGGAATCTTATGGGCACTCCAGCATGTAAGGGAGGATGCTGATGGGCACATCTGGATGTAAGGGAGGATGCTGATGGACAATCCTGGATGTAAGGTGGGGGCTCTGACAGGCACTCCTGGATGTAAGGGGGACTCTGATGGACATTCCTGGATGTAAGGGGGACTCTGATGGGCATTCCTGGTTGTAAGGGGGACTCCAATGGGCACTCTTGGATGTAAATGGGGACCCTGATGAGCACTCCTAGATGTAAAATTAGTCTGATGGTCACTCCTGGATGAAATGGTGACTCTATTGGACACTCCTCGATGTAAAGTGTGTGTGTGTGTGTGTGTGTGTGTGTGTGTGTGTGTGTGTGTGTGTGTGTGTGTGTGTGTGGGGGGGGGGGGGCCCTTGTACTTAAAAGTTTAGCGATTATTGGGTTAGCCAAAAAAGACAACAGAGCAGCTTGCTTTTCAGCTCCATCTGTTTGATTGAAACTTCCAAATGAGCCATTCTATAAGGGAGCCATTTCTCTGATGACTCATTAGAGTTCTGTGAACAAAGGCCTGATGATGTGGAAAGGAGACCTAAGCCCCATCCGCTTATTGGAGTACACAATATTAATATTGTGATATTTCTTATTTACTTGTAAGAAAAATAAATGTAAAGTAGAATTTCAGGCAGATATAAAAGTTATAAATTATACAGTTCTGTAGTTATTACTACAGCCTACCTCCAGGGGAAGACTTACTGATACGAGGAGAGAGCAGAGTGACAGAGAGATTAGTTCTTTACTGTTCTTCTCCTTTCACTGTCCATTCATGGGCTGGAGGAGGGACAAGACCTGTAAGTGTTGTTGAACTGTGGCAGAGAACACTCAGGTCAGACAGTTCTTAAAAATGAAACATTGAATGAAGTTTTACTAGTGTTTGGCCAGCTTAAAACTTTCTTCGTCCATCAGATACGTCAGAGAGAAGACCAAAACAGACGTAGACATGCGTGTTGGTGTACACACGGGTACCGTCATTGGAGGGGTCCTGGGTCAGAAGCGTTGGCAGTACGATGTGTGGTCCACGGACGTCACCCTGGCTAATAAGATGGAGGCCGGCGGCATTCCTGGGTAAGTAGAAGATCTGCCATCTGTTATACAGTATATGTATTATGTATATCTAGGTGCATCCAATAATTTGGTTGCTCCTGCTGATGTTTTTCCATCTTGAATTCCCACAGCCGCGTGCACATCTCGCAGAGCACCTTCGACTGCCTGAAGGGGGAGTTTGAAGTGGAGCCGGGGGAAGGGGGCACAAGGTGTGACTACCTGAGAGAAAAGAGTATCGTCACTTACCTGGTCATCGTACCAAAGCAGCCAGTCAATAAGAATGGCATCAATGGAGTGGTGAGTATGAAGGACATTATCAGGGGCACCCACCAGCCTTCGTATGGTAGGTGTTGCCTTAAATCAGTGGAGGAACTCAGGCATGCAGCTGTTTTATTGTATGCTATGGACTTTCTGTACAAAGCCCCCCTGCACTGAAACTTTGCCTTAATGAATAAAAGTGTAGGACAAACTTGATTGTTTCTGGGTGTCCCTGTCCCATGCATGGTGTAATGCTGCCAATACCAGTTGAGCCTGCTCTCTTTACCACTTGGTGGAGGATGCGGGTGTAGCGGTACCCCCATAGGGGCTGCTAAGGGATGTGTCCCACCTGTCACCCTGCCCGGCCTGGCATTCATTTCCCAGACACTCCAAGACAATGAACAGTCCGTTGCTTTGTTTTTGTTATTTTTATTGAGGGAATTTAACTTGGATGGGGTGTGGGAAATATGGGATGCTCAGTGAAATAATAGCAAAGTTGCTAGGGGCAACTATGTACACTCTTTGTACACGTCTCCAGACTCCTCCAGCACAACTCTTCACTTCCTATCTTGTGGTTCCAGGAACAGCTAGCACATGGTGTTTAGGCCTGACACTGGCTCAGCCAGGCCTTAGCAATAGCCCTTTGCAGGCATGGACCGCGGGCCCCTATAATGTAGAAAAAACATAGAAAGTCACTTTAGTGCTAGCTGTCCTACTGGTGGACTACTGCTTCCAGTCAGTCCTCTTCAGGCCCTGCCAGCTCTCCAGCAGCCCGACTTCACTGCCCATGACATGCAATCCTGACTACTGGCTCCACACCCAGCTCTGACTGTTTCCTATCTGGCATGCTTCTCCAGTCCTCCTAACTACACATGTCACTGCCCAGCCCTCCTGGCTGCAACCGGTGGTTCCCTCCTGAAGACTTACCCTGCAGTACTAGCTCCTGCTGTCCTCTCTGACACCTCTTGTGCCTCCTGTCCAGATCCTTCATGCTTTCTTGAAGGGCTCAGTCCTGCACCCGAGTCCCAGGCCCAAAGTCACGGAAATTCCCACAGCCACGTGCACAAGGTCAAGGAAGAAAGAAGGAGGTGACAGTGGAGTGATGCTGTCTGTGAGTCACAGTTGTTGCTCTGAGCCACTGCCAGCCCACACAGGCATAGTTAGACCTGCCTAAGTTTGCCTGTACCTCAAAAAATCCTAACTTCTAGCACCTACCTAGGTAGAGGGTGCTACACGGGCAATACCTTACACTAGATTCTGGCTGCACGTATGGTAACTCGCATGTATAGGTTTGCATGGGCCCATATAGGTAGCCTTTCCGATATGTGCTGTCAGTGGATTAAATGGAGCCCTATTGGTGTGTGGCCCGTTTTATTTGATTGCAGTGTCAGACAAGCATTTGTTTTGTTCATTTTATGCTATGGACTTGCTGTACAAAGACTTCCTGCACTGAAACTTTATCTGTTTGCTGCCTTAATGAATACAAGTGTAGGACAAACCTGATTGTCTGGGTGTACCTGTCTCATGCATGGTTTATTGCTGCCAATACCAGCTGAGCCTTCCCCCTTTACCACTTGGTGGAGGATGCGGGCAATACCTTGGACTAGATTTTGATTGCACGTGTGGTAACTCACATGCAGGGGGGTGGATGCATATAGGTACCCTTTTCTTTTCACCTTGTTCTTCAGTCCATAGGTGAGAACCCATTCATTTAAGACTGCCCCCATTATAGTACTCTTTAATTTTTTTCTTTTGTGTTGTGTTTTTATCTTGGACTGGTTTTACTTTGCAATGTCATAATAGACGAGATCAACATCACATAATGATTGGCTCTGCAGTAACATACCTTTCCATAATGTTTGGATTTGCAGTAACATTTCTCTCCTTTGTGTCTTTATTTTTCCTTATTTAGAAGCTGTCCCTGACATCATCACATGGAAATTCCCCACAGCTGATCAACACCAAAGAATGTAACGGAAGTATCCACACCACATGTACTACACCCGATGAGAATGAGGAGCTGGACACCAGAGTGAGTGCTGACTATAGCCACTAAGCACAAACCCATACAGCACACAGCAACTGAGACTTGTGTCACAAGCACAAAGGGATCAGCAGGCAGTATATATTTACCCACTTAGTGATTTATGCTTTTTTTTTTTTTGTTTAGTCTTTGAACTTATATGATTACAATAGGGTTGCACCAATACCGTTTTTTATCGCCAAAACCGACACTTTGCAATGCGATTTGCGTCAATAATGAAATGAAATTTGGCGCAAATCACACTGCAAAGAATCTATTTGAACATGAATGTGGTGCAATTCCTGTCCGAATCGCATGTGATTTTCCCCCACTGCTCCTGTGTGTGTATAGAAAGAGAAAAGCACCATCTAGTGGGCAGTTTATTCAAAATGTTAGAACTCACAGTACAGTACATATGTGGCCAAATATAAAATCTTCATAGGTGTCCCAGTTCCGTCAATGATAGCTAATCACGTCCTCTGGAAGTGCTCACAGGGCTAGAGTGGAAGTTCTGGGACCCCATGGGTATAGGGCTGATGTGATGTCAGCTTGGGGGCGGACCGCCTCTACATCTCCAGCCCTGTGATCTCCGATATTTCAAAGCACTTTACAGAGATCACTGCACAATCACATCAGTCCCTGCCCTAGAGGAGAGTACAATCTAAAAATCTGTTAACTTACTAGATATAAGGGGCCTCAATTGCTGCCCCTGGTCAACTGCATGCAGACTACTTGGTGCCATGAGACTCTGTGACACCACCTCCTCTAACAACAGAGACCAAGCCCAACCAGCATGACTCTCCTGGATGCTCCAACTTCACCCAGGCTTCAGGCTTTCTCATTAAAGTTAACAAACTAAGAGTGTAAATCAGGGTTTCTCAACCAGGGTTCTATGGAACCCTATGGTTCCCCCAGAGGTTGCTAGGGGTTCCTTGAGAAATTATAAATTTCTGCCTCTCAGATAGGTTCCCGCCGACACCATTGGTCTTTTTAACTATCTGTAAGGGGGTAATTCTTCCCAGTGACTGCAAGTGTAAGGAGCATTTTTCCCACTGACCATCACACTAAAGTATCAAGAGTTTTTTTAGCAGGGGTTCCCTGAGACCAGAAAGTTATATCAAGGGTTCCTCCATGTTGAAAAGGTTGAGAAAGGCTGGTGTAAACCATTGAGCTATATCCCTCTATAGTACGTAGAAAGAATTGAACTCTTTCCTCGAGAATGCCAAACCTATATTATAGGCAAATCCTCTTTTCTGGACGTGGCCATAGGGCATGCACCGTAGGATTGGACAGTTAAACTCGGACAATATTTCCAGACTACAATGAGTTGTCAATGATTTTTATTTTTCCTGCAGGCAGAAATGTCAGAGAGCTTTTGTATTGATAATAGGGCTGTTATATGGTAGGTCACTGTGCTCTCCTGTCACACAATAGAGGGCCGAGTCATCCTCTTCTACATGACAACTCACAATGCTACCCCGTGCATAATCCAGCTTTCTTCTGACTGACCAGAGATGAGACCACAATGACCAGTTCTTTGGAAAATGGTGACATTGCAGCACTAGGGTTCAAAGTTTTAATCCTGGCCAGGACGCTATCTGCATGGAGTTTGCATTTTTTCCTTGTGCTTGTGTGGGTTTTCTCTAGGTACTCCAGTTTCCTCCCACACTCTCCAATCACATGCTGGTAGGTTAATTGGCTTCTGTCTAAATTGGCCCTAGTATGTGTGTTTATGCATGTGAAATAGGGACCTAGAGTGTAAGCTCCTTGAGCCCCCGTTCACACGGGTGCAACTTGTCATGCAATTTGACTGGTCCAAATCACATGACTAGTCGCACCCCATAGTCAGCAATGAAACTGTTCAAATCGGTCCAACGTTGACTGTACGGTGGCGCACTGATTTGAAAAAAAAACTCCAGCACTATTTTTTGCAATTTCAGGTGCGACTTGCATAGACATCTGTGCATGAAGTCGCACAGATGTCAGCCAAGTTGCGCGTGAAGTCGCACTGACCTGCGATTTTGAAATCGTGCAACTTCAAGTGAAGTCGCACAATTTCAAAGTCGGATTCAGTGTGAACGTGGGGCTAAGGGCGGGGATTGATGAGAATGTACAGTATGTAAAGGGTTGTATAAATTGTTTGCGCTATATAAATACCTTATTTATAGTAAAGAATGTTAATTTTGCTTGTATACATAAATATTTAGGGTGTACTCCTAAAAAAACAAAAACAAAAAGAGAAAGCATAGCTAGCACTCCTGCTGGTACATTCGTTCTGTGTGAACAGGGCAGAATCCAATATTATCAGGCTATAGCCTCTATTATATTAAAAAATAAAAAGTGGTCTGGGAGAATACCACATTATGGCCACTAGATGGAGCCAATGATCATAGGAAACTATTATTTATTTTGCATGATCATCAGCTCCATCTAGTGGCCATAAATTGGTATTTACGTGAACCACTCTATGACACATGACCTGTAGAGAAAATAGCTCAAGAATATTTGCTTTGGCCTCTATTCGCACAGTTTGCAGAATGTATAGTTCTGCAAATCTTTTTGTAAATACCCTCCCTTTGTGTTCATGCAGTTGAAATCTTAGCGGCAACAAAAAAAAAAACAATACAATCTCACTCTCTGCTGCAATGTATATACATACACACAGCACGTTACGTCACTCCATGGTAATTTTGTTCTTGCCTGCAACATGCCCTGGTTTGCAATTCTATTTAAGTCAATGGAAGTACGCTGCAAATGCATTCTGAATGCTCCTAAGGCGCTGCGCAGCTCAGCATACATTCTGGCACTGTGCCTGTGTGCTGAGATTTCCGAACTGCTGCGCGTGCATGGGAGTTCCGTCATTCCCACACCAGCCAATCAAGGTGGGCGAAGACTTTTACTTACAGCAAGGAATCGACATAGTTATACTAAAGATAGTCTTTACAGAAAGGCAATATGCTAATTTTTACAGAAAAGAATCCACAGCGTGCCTACTCTTACAGTAAAGAATCCACACTATGCCTACTCACATAAAAGAATCTACAACTGTCACTCTTACAGTAAAGAATTCAAAATATGCCTACTCTTACAGTAAAGAATCTGCAGTGTGCCTACTCCTATAGTAAATAGCACAAAAAGAAACCCTTACAGACTAAATTAAGGACTTTAACGGTACCAATTAGATAAAATGTCAAAATAGTTATTTGTTTTATACAAAGTTAAAATCATGTAAACATCACATGAAGATACATAATTATACCAAAGACATGTACATCACACATAAATTGTAATATTCTCTAAATTATCCTCATCAACCCTACTGCAGTCAGGTGATGAGTAGCTTGCTGCAACTTCTTTGGTGGAAACTCTTACAGTAAAGAATCCTCAATATCACTACTCAAATAGAAAAATGTCCTCAACCTCACTAGCCTTACGGTTAAGAAACATAGCAGGCAATAATTCTGATAAATGAGCTTTCATTTTATGTACTGCATATCCTTGGCGCATTCTATCCTAATAGCGTGGCTATCCCATGTTTGTCATCCTGCCCCTCACAGGTGGTGAATCCATCCTTCCCCAACCCCCGCAGACGCCTTCGTCTCCGAGACCTGGCTGAGAGAGTCATCGACGCCCAACAGAACGAGCAAGAGCTGAACAAGCTGCTGAATGAGGCCCTCCTGGAGAGAGAGACTGTGCAAGTGTAAGTTATTGGCTTGTATTATAACTAACCCCCACCCCCCAGACCTTCTTAACAACCCACTTCCACCCAGACCTTTCACCAGTGGTTGACAACTTATGAAGTATAACCGGCCTAAACTGACCACCAGGGCATGCTGCCAGTGCAGGACTGGACTTTGCACCCATTGCAGTTCCCTTTGTGATGTAGCACACCTAGGCGCCATTCATCTGAAACATTTATGTTTGGTAAAGCAGACCTTGCCTAAACCATAATCCAAAAAGACCTCACGTGGAGACTGTGTTGTCCAAATGAACACATTGATCCTTCTATTCGAGCTTGAACCAGTGTTCAAGCAGTATGAAATGGGTAAAGGGATGTCATAAATGCATTGTGGAGCAGAGCTTCATCATATCAAGATCCAGTCTGCCATGGTCATCTCCATATGAAGAATATGAATGATGGTGACATCTTTGGTCAAATTTGACCAAAACAGGCCTTCTTTTAAGCCCTGAAGATGGGAAAGGCTTTTCCCCTAAAACACATTGGTTGTATTTGATGTCCTTAATGAATAAACATTTTATACCGATCACTAAGCTAGATGACTGTTTTTGCTAAGCACTCTTAACTCCATACCCAAGAACATTTCTGATAGATGTGATACTGGAGACTTAACAGTGATTTGGTTGATGTCTCTCTTGCTGTAGCTTAAAAGGGAAGTACACCTACCGCCTGTCCATGAGGTTCATCAACCCGGAGATGGAGACTCGTTTCTCGGTGGAGAAGGAGAAACAGAGCGGGGCCGCCTTCAGCTGTTCCTGTGTGGTTCTGTTCTTTACTGCTGTTGTTCAGATGCTGATCGATCCCATGTAAGTCTATAGAGGTGATTTCAAGGGCTATTTCACTAATATTTAAGGGTTCAGTAGATTCTGGAGAGTTAATACCCTTGACCATATCTCCTCTCTTGCAGACTCTATTGGTGAGATTTTTGCAGAGTTCCTGGTACCCATCATCCCTGCACTGAGGGGTTTCCACCATCCCTTCCCTGAGTTACTGGGTTTGCACACCCACTGTGCCCATTATGAAGGGTTTCTACCACCCCAGAGCTGAGTTTCTAGGTCTGCTCACCTACTGTGCCCATTATAAAGGTTTCCCACCATCCATGTGCTGAGTTCCTGGGTCTGTTCACCTATTGTGCCCATTATAAAGGGTTCTAACCATCCATAAGCTGAGTTCCTGGGTCTTCTCACCTACTGTGCCCATTATACAGGGTTTTCACAATCCCTAAGCTGAGTTCCTGAGTCTGCTCACCTGTTATTCACATTATAATGGTTCTCACAATCTCTAAACTGAGTTCTTGGATCTTCACAGCTCAGCATCCATGATGAGGGGGTCTCATCATTCCTGCACATAGTTCCTGGGTCTACACACTTGCTGTGTCCATTATGAGGGTCTCCCACCACCTGCACCTGCAGATTATGAGGGGTTCCCACTATCCATGCAGTGAGTCGCTTAGTTTGTAACAGGATTAGAACTTATGGTAGGGAGACCTCACTGTTGGAGTATCCAAGCGGCAAGCCCATGGGCCCCCCTATAATTGAAATATACAAGATGAGCTGGAACACCGAAAACTCAGGACTATGGTGGGGAGACGTTACTGTTGAAATATCCAAGCAGGAAGCCCACCAGCCCCCGATAATTGAAACATCAGTTTTTAGTTTACTACTTCAGTCCTGGTATGCTCATGCCTCATCTGTAACAATATTCGGTCTGTATATAGATGAAGTCTTCATTCAGAAACAAATGGGTTTTGCTTGCAGAGGCCACTGCAGCCTGGAGATGGTGTTTAATACTGTAACTGTTTGATACAAGTATAGTATTAAAAAAAAAAGTAATAATTTTAAATATACACATATATTTTGTTTTAATTTTGTGTGTAAAACCAAATAATTAATGGTTCGTGCAGCTAAAGAAACTCACCCAGAATATTGCTAAGGATATCAGCAGTGCTAATTGGTGTGGGAAGTAGGTTGGAAGAAAAGTGTAACAATCAGTAGGATGACACCAAAGGTGATGACAATTCTACAGAGATTGACCTGGAAGTAAAATTTCTGCTTTTGCAATAAATATTTTGTCCTTTTTTTTTTTTTTTTTTAGGCTGGTGGCCAACTATGTGACTTTTGTCATCGGTGAAATCCTTCTCCTGGTTCTCACCATCTGCTCATTGGCAGCCATATTTCCCAGGGTAAGAAGAGACTTTGTCTAAGTCAGTGGTGGTCAACTTTTGTGCTATAGGGGGCCTCAAGTGCGGCTCCTGACATCACCAAAAGGGCCACACGTTGAATGTATTGCTACATAAAAATGCTACAGATAGCTTGAGAGACTGGAGACTTGCAATATAAGATGATAAGAGACTGCAGGCTTGTGACAAGGAATTATCAGAGACTGCAGACATGATACAGGGGAAGGTCAGAGACTGCAGTCATGATACAGGAGATGGCCAAAGACTGCAGACATGATACAGGAGATGGTCAGAGACTGCAGACGTGATCCAGGAGATGATCAGAAACTACAGACATGGTACAGGAGATGGTCAGAGACTGCAGACATGATACAGGAGATGGTCAGAGACTGCAGACATGGTACAGGAGATAGTCAGAGACTGCAGATATGATACAGGTCATTGCTACAACACAAAGTGTATCCTAACTCAAAATCAAAAATGTAATATGTTGCAGCCTCCCAGTCCTTGAGTGTGATTATTTTCCTCTGTCACCATAGGCAACGCTTTAAAAGCCTTTACAAGTTGCCAGTTTAGAGTAACACATGAGGTCTGGTGCTAGAACTATTGCTCTTACTTTGCTGTATCTATTGATTTAACAGGTTATCAGTTTAGAATTAACAGTGAATTTTTGCTCTCACGCTGATCTTTGCTGCACAGCAATACCTCACATGTGTGGCGCAATTTATTATTCCATACACATGCGTGCCTTATGCTATATGTATGAATGGGAGTGTGTATGGGGGTGACGAAAGTGCTTTCAAATATTTATTTTATATAGTTTGAGGGGGGGCAGGCTAACAAGCTCCCAATGTGATAGCTTAGGGTAGGTGAGTCTTTATGGAGACATTAGAGTCCTGTTGTCTCCCCTGCCATCCACTTCCGGGTTCATCATTAGTCACCAGAGGAGCACTTCCTGTGGGAGCCGTTTACCACAATCCTGGGCTCCCTGAAGGAACAGGGGAGTCCAGGAACCACTACTGGCACCGCCAGCTGGGGGCACACCTTCGAAGACCCATGAAAGGGATCACATGGCTCTAGAGCCATATGGATCACTTTTATCTGAAAGGCCTTTGCCAGCTGAAAAAAAATCAATTACAAGCTCACGGCATTTACCCTGGTCCCGGTCTTCTCTTCTCCACCGCTGGCACTGCCGACTGGGGGGAAGGTTGGGGGCACACCTTCAGAGACCCATAAAAGTGATCAGGTGTCTCTAGAGCAGTGGTTCTCAACTCCTGTTATTACCTTGGGGAGATGCAGACTAGAATACTGCAATCACTGAGCAGCAAATGATATCACGTGTGATGTATTTCAGTTATCTTGCAAACCTGGCCTGTTAGTGGGTCCTGAGGACAGGAGTTGAGAACCACTGCTCTAGAGCAACCTGGATCACTTTAATCTAAAAGGCCCTTGCCAGCTGAAAAAACAAATAGCTAGCCTATGGCATTTACCGTAGTCCTGGTCTTCTCAGAAAAATGGGATTCCTCAGGAACCACCGCTGGCACTGCCAGCTGGTGAGAGGTTGGGGGAACACCTCCAGAGACCCATAAAAGTGATCACTGGATTACTTTTATGTGCCAGCTGGTGGGAGGTTGGGGGCACACCTTTAGATACACATAAAAGTGATCAGGGGTTCCACCCCGACACAGTTTAAATCCAGATGGGGTGTCCGGGGGTACCAGACTATACCCCTAATCCTCTACCTGGCTATCCGTATTGTTAACACTGTTTAGAATGTTCATAATTGTTCACACCTTGCTATGTCATATGTATCTAAACAATTAACTCGCTCATTGTCGGATCTCAATATATGAAAAAGTCTACAACCGTTCTTATGTACTTTGATCTCTGTTATTTGTGAAACTCTTCAATAAAAACTATTGAAATGGAAAAAAAAAAGTGATCAGGGGCTCTAGAACCACCTAGATCACTTTTATTTCAAAGGCCTTTGCCTGCTGAAAAAATCTATTACAAGCTCACAGGATTTACTGTGGTCCCGGTCTTCTCAGAGAAATGGGAGAGGTCTGGCTGGGGGTGAGGTTGGGGGCACACCTTCAGAGACCCATAAAAGTGATCAGGTGGCTCTAAAGCTACCTGGATCACTTTTATCTGAAAGGTCTTTGCCAGCTGAAAAAATTAATAGCAGGCTTTTAGCATTTACTGAGGTCCCGGTCTCCACAGAGGAATGGGAGAGCTCAGGAACCATCGCTGGCATCGCTGGCTGGGGGCACAATTTCAGAGACCCATAAAAGTGATCACTACGTCACATTTTTATGTTCCAGCTGGTGGGAGGTTGGGGGCACACCTTCAGATACCAATAAAAGTGATCAGGTGTGTCTAGAGCCACCTGGATCACTTATATCTGAAAAGCCTTTACCTTCTGGAAAAAAATCAGTTACAAGGTCATGTCATTTACTGTGGTCCCAGTCTTCTCAGAGGAATGGGAGAGCTCAGAAACCACCACTGGCACCACAAGCTAGGGGAGAGACCCATAAAAGTGATTAGGCTGCGCTTGAGCCCCCCAGACCACTTATATCTAAAAGCCCTTCGCCGGCTGTAAGAATTAATGCCAAGCTTATGGCTGCATCAGCTGTTTATAAAGGGTACATTGGGCTTTAAATGACTCCTGAAGGAGACCTAGTCTCCTTTCAACTATCCTTGACCTGTTCTTGTGCCAAACAACCCCCTTTTCCATTTAGGCAAAAATTTACCAACAAATTTTCATCAAAAATTACCCAAAAAATAAAAATATAAGCGTCCTAGGATCCAAACACGCCTAAGCTCAACCTTATAGATAGGCCATGCTTGGCACTGGACGGAAACTATAGCAGCATGTTCTCCAGGAAGAGATAGGTAGTGTAGTAGCCCTCCTAAATCTATTGACCCATCCCGGGAAAATGTTGTGTCCTGACCGCACTGGCATCCATCATTTCTGAGTTACTGACCTGGATTAGATACAGATCAGAAAAGTCAGAGAAAATATGATCCAGGTAGTGACATGGGAGTATTGAAGCCAGCGGATCTGCGTGACAGCCAGGCAACCAGCAGTTTCTAGCATCCGCCATGTTTTTCTGAGTGTAGAACGGCTTTATCGGAATCATGATCTTATTATAATAACGCCAGGCTTTTGTTTGATAAACACGATCAAATCCATATTTTTTATTTACTCTTTAATCTCCTGTCACTGCGCATACAGTACACCTGGGCTTGTTATCTCATTGGAAAATGAGGAAATTAAAATTTGCACAGCAAACATATTTTGCATAAAGAACAAATGACTGATTCTGTAAAGATATGTTTTCCTCTTTTACAGCTGGTGGGAGAGCAACTGTGATAATTAAATCTGACCTTCGGACTTCCCTTCAGTCTTGCACAGTTGCACCGGTTTCTCTCCTGGACTGAAAGGGCTTACTCTGATTTCACTGCACACTGCGAGCTTCTCACAATGTGCATTGGAAGCTGCAGCGAGTCAGATAGACACTGCCTCATTTCCTCCTCTCCAACCTGACTGTCCCTGGCCTGCCTCCTTCAGTCATTGGATTTCAATTCTTTCAATCATGGAGGCTCAGCATTACATGTGGACGTGACCAAGGGTGGTCTGCATGCAAATGACATCCACCCATCATGGCAATTTGATATTTGCATAACTCCTCCTACTGCTTGTATCAGAAGGACTCATGAGAGGAGTACTGAGGCAGTGTGCTGTGATGTTTTTTTAGGAAGCTATATACAGCACCCTGCTGGCCCTTCCACCAGTTATGATATGCCTACATTGCATAGAGAAACACAGAGAGGTGTGCAGACCCAAGAACTCAGCACAGGGATAGTGGGAACCCCTCATAATGGACACAGCAGTTGTAAAGACCCAGGAACTCAACACAGGGATGGTGGGAACCCCTCATCATGGGCACAGCAGGTGTACAGACCTGATAACTCAATGAAGGGATGGTGGGAACCTCTCATAATGGACACAGCAGTTGTAAAGACCTAGGAACTCAGCACAAGGATGGTGGGAACCCCTCATCATGGGCACAGCAGGTGTACAGACCTGATAACTCAATGAAGGGATGGTGGGAACCCCTCATAATGGACACAGCAGGTGTACAGACCTGATAACTCAATGAAGGGATGGTGGGAACCTCTCATAATGGACACAGCAGTTGTAAAGACCTAGGAACTCAGCACAGGGATGGTGGGAACCCCTCATAATGGACACAGCAGTTGTAAAGACCTAGGAACTCAGCACAGGGATGGTGGGAACCCCTCATCATGGGCACAGCAGGTGTACAGACCTGATAACTCAATGAAGGGATGGTGGGAACCCCTCATAATGGGCACAGCAGGTGTACAGACCCAGGAACTCAGCACAGGGATGGTGGAAACCCCTTATAATGGGCACAGCAAGCGTACAGCCCCAGGAACTCAACTTAGGGATGGTGGGAACCCCTCATAATGGGCACAGCAGGTGTACAGACCCCAGAAGTCAGTACAGGGATGGCGGGAACCCCTCATAATGGGCACAGCAGGTGTACAGACCCCAGAAGTCAGTACAGGGATGGTGGGAACCCCTCATAATGGGCACAGCAAGTGTATAGACCCAGGAACTCAGCACAGGGATGGTGGGGACCCCTCATAATGGGCACAGCAGGTGTACAGACCTGGGAACTCAGCTTAGGAATGGTGAGAACCCCTCATAATGGGCACAGCAGGTGTACAGACCCATAAACTCAGCTTAGGGATGATGGGAATCCCTCAAAATGGGCACAGTAGGTATACAGACCCAGGAATTCAACACAAGGATAGTGAGAACCCCTCATAATGGACACAGCAGGTGTACAGACCTGGGAACTCAGCACAGGGATGGTGGGAACCCCGCATAATGGGCACAGCAGGTGTGCAGACTCAGGGACTCTCACAAAAACAAATTTCTGAGATGTAGATAAGACTGTCACTCGCATTGTATTTTTAATGCGCTTTTATGTTTTTACATACGTGCTATACAATATTTCTAGTGCACTACCTAATCAACACCTTTTGAGACAAAATCTCAGTCCTAGAGAGAACCTATTGTACATAGCTAGTCAGTCCTGACTGGTAAAATTGCATTAAGCCAAAGAAGCTGCAGAACATAGTCACTGTGCAGCACTACTAAAGCATGAAGCAGAACCCACCTATGTAATCAAGAGAAGTCTATCTGCCGCCACGTACTTACTATATATTGTAACATTCGTGCTTTGGAGAATGACCTCTCTCTCTCTTCTCTTTCTTTAGGTCTTCCCAAAAAAGCTAGTGGCCTTTTCTACTTGGATTGACAGGACCAGGTGGGCGAGAAACACTTGGGCCATGTCAGCCATATTTATCCTCACCATGGCGGACATTGTGGACATGGTAAGAAAGCTGGGACTTGTCTGTCGAATAAGCAACCATTTTGCTGGTGGCCTAGTTGTTTTCATTCTGTTTTCTGTTACATACCAGAACATTTATTCGATTTTTTGATATCTTTACAAATAAAAGAGTTAAACAAAGAACTCAAATATTTATAATGTTAAGAGCACTCACTATATTAGGTTTACCGCAGTCAAACCTTGGTGCACATGGCAGAGAATAAGATTCATTTCAGTAACTGCAAAGTATTGTAGCTTCCGAAAAAGAAAAGCATTCTATGAATGGAGGAGGCAGACCATTCATTCATCTACCCGTCCTCCGTTCATACTGTACTATAGCTTTCATCAATAAAAATCACTCTATGAATGGAGAGTGGACCTGTCATTCATCTGCCTATCCTCCATTCATGGAAGCTGTACTATAGCTTCCAGAAATAAAAATCTCTCTGTGAATGAAGGAGGCAGACCTTTCATTCATCTGCCACCTCCTCCATTCATAGAGCACTTTTCATTACTGGAAGCTATAGTACAGGTTCTAATGGTTAAGGAAAATAGAGCAAAGTGACAAGTTTACCTTGGAGGGGTATGGAGGACAGACCTAGCTTCTACTCTGTCCCTTGTCGGCATGGAGTTCCATGTGAATGTGTCCCCTGCCTCCTCACGAAGCAGCATTGGGTGCTTGACTGGCCAATCAGTGGGCTTGGCTACTTTTATCCTTTATAAGCTCTGACCCAGTAAAGGTTACTGGGTCAGTTAAATTGCGATTTTGCAGGGAGAGGAATGGATATCAGGAAAACAGAGGGGAGTGCATGCTAAGTATGTGTGAACATGTTCCTTTACCCTGCAAGTCATCCCTGCTCTCCTGTAGAACTCCCAGGAAGCCAATAAGATCAGGGTGGTCTGATGTGCAAATAGCAACAAGCTTCTGTGGTCACTGGTCTCAGCAGTCCCCATCCAACTTATTACACTTGTGGTCACCAGTCTCAACCAACCCCATCCCACCTTATTACTCCTGTGGTCACCAGTCCCAGCCGACCCCATCCTACCTTATTACTTCTGTGGTCACCAGTCCCAGCCGACCCCATCCCACCTTATTACTCCTGTGGTCACCAGTCCCAGCCGACCCATCCCATCTTATTACTCCTGTGGTCACCAGTCCCAGCCAATCCCATTCCTTCTTATTACTCCTGTGGTCAACAGTCCCAGCCAATCCCAGCCTACGTTATTACTCCTGTGGTCACCAGTCCCAACCGACTTCATCCCACCTTATTACTTCTGTGGTCAACAGTACCATTTGACCCCATCCCACTTTATTACTCCTGTGGTCACCAGTCCCAGCTGACCCATCCCATCTTATTACTCCTGTGGTCACCAGTCCCAGCCAATCCCATTCCTTCTTATTACTCCTGTGGTCAACAGTCCCAGCCTACGTTATTACTCCTGTGGTCACCAGTCCCAACCAACTTCATCCCACCTTATTACTCCTGTGGTCAACAGTACCAGCTGACCCCATCCCACTTTACTACTCCTGTGGTCACCATTCCCAGACGACCCCATGCCACCTTATTAGTAGCCCATTGCTGTGATGCAGGGTCAGGCCGAGGGGTAGGCAGGAGAGATACCCGCCTTGGGCTCTTCACCTGGAGGGATGTGCAAATGGGCAGGACTTGCAATCCATGATTATGGAGGGGGTGCACCTTGTCCTTTTTGTCTTGGGTGCTCAATGACCTTGTCCTAACACTACTGTGCTGGACAGCCTTAGTGGGTATTCTCCAATCAAATAAGCAGAAGGTGGGAATGGGTAGCCAGAGACCATGGGAGCTGGTCACTATTTGCATAACCAAATGCTTAACCTTGTTCAGTTGTTAAAGTTGCCAAGCAGCTAGCATTTTTTTAGAAAGCCGGTAATGGTCTTCTTATATATGTCCCATAATAGGTATTCTTATATCCCTATGAAAAAGTGGTTTTCATGTTCTGTGCTGTGAATGAGAGATCTTAACGTCTAGTCCAATTTCTGTTTTCACCAGTTTAATACAGAGTAACCAGTGACAGATAATCTCCTATTGATTGCTAGAGTTGACCACATTTCACACATGTGACGGTTCCTTGTTCGTCCCACAGCTCAGCTGCCTTCAATACTACTCCACGTCCTACAACGTCACCTTACAGTCTGGGGAGGCCTGGGGCTGTGTGGAGAACCCCAAATACTACAGCTACATCGCAGTCCTGGCCCTCATCGCCACCATCATGTTGGTACAAGTCAGCCACATGGTCAAGCTGACCCTCATGCTGATGATCAGCGTCGCTGTGGGAGTGGTAAACATTTACGCCTGGAGGCCGATTTTCGATGACTACGACAGAAAACGTTTCAACGGCTATGTGTAAGAGTCTCTCCTATTTCAATTAAAGGGGCGATTGGCATTTTATTGTAGACTTCGATTTGCCAAATTTTCCCATCATAGTTAGATCATTTTTGGAACTATAATATCAATGTGAAATAATTATTATCTACGTGACACTATCATTTTTTTGTTGTGATATTGTCATTGGAGAAGGGGTTGAAGCTGACATTGAACTTTAGGGCTAGATTTAAGGGTTAGTTTGAGGTTTAGAGTTTGATAAAAAAAAACAATAGTCTAGAATTAGGTTGAAGTGTTGGATGAAGGGGTTAGGTTGAGGTTTAGGAATAGATGAAGAGGTTAGGTTGAGGTTTAGGGTTAGATAAAGGGATGAGATTGAGAGTTGGGATTTGATTAAAGGGTTGGGTTGAGGTCTGGGGTTAGATAAAGGGTTGACTGTGAGGTTTTGATGAAGGGGTTAAGTTAAAGTGTTGGATAAAAGGGATAGGTTGAAGGTTAGGGATAGGTGAAAGGGTTAGGCTGAGGTTTAGGGTTATATGGAAGATTTAGGTTGAGTTTTAAGGTGGGATTGAGGTTTGGATGAAGTGTTTATGTTAAAGTAAAGTTGTGTTAGAAAAAAGAGTTAGGTTAAAGTTTAGATAAAAAGGTTAGGTTGACGTTTAGGGTTAGATGAAAGGGTAAGGTTGAGGTTTAGGGGTAGATAAAGGGGCGAACGTGAGATTGAGGTTTTGATGAAGGAGTTTGGTTAAGGTAAAGTGTTAGACGTTAGGGTCTCCAAACGGTGGCCCTCCAGTTGTTCAGGAACTACAATTCCCATCATGCCTTGTCATGTCTTTGAATGTCAGAGTTTTACAATGCCTCATGGGATGTGTAGTTCCACAACAGCTGGAGGGCCGCAGTTTGGAGATGAAGGGGTGAGATTGAAATTTAAGTTTTGATGGAGGGGTTAAGGTAAGGTAAAATGTTACATAAAAGGGCTAGGTTGAGGTTTAGATAAAAAGGTTAGGCTGTAGTTTAGATAAAAGGTTTAGTTTGCTGTTTATGGTTAGATGGAGGGGTGAGATTAAGATTTAGGGTTAGATTCTGGGTTTGAGAGTTAGGGTTTGATGAAGAGCATAGGTTGAGATTTAGTATTAGATTAGGGGTTAGTTTGAGGTAAAGTGTTAAATGAAGGTGATAGGTTGAGGCTTAGGGTTAGATGAAAGGGTAAGGCTTAGTGTTAGGTGAAAGGCAAGGATGCAAATTTAACCAACTGTGTTCCTTGGGCCCACTTTCAAGCGCAGGAGATTTTGTGTTTGGTATCTACTTGGAAGTTTTGAAAGGGTTAGACTAGGGTTTTTTGTAAAGTCTTTATTTATAAAACACTCAGTGTCATGTATAGTGTAGGACATTAAACAATATTACAGAACTTCACAATATTCTGAACTAGACTGAACTAGTCGAACAGCATCATCATTTTGTAATGTGAACAAAAGCACAAGTATCAAGATACCGTATGTCAATATATTCTTTTTGACTAAAGCATTGTGCCTCAGGTGGTATGCTGAGAGTACAAAATGAATGTCTAAGCAGGAGCTGAGGAGTATACCATTGATATGTATGTATTAAGTATGGAAGTTATAGGTACAATCACTTATGGGTACAATAACTTATTTTTTTTAAGTAAGGAAAAGGAAATGTTGGTAGGAATTATCAGAACATAGGGTACAAAAATGTATAGGATGCAGGGGGTTGGAGGTTAGCAAGAGATGAAGGAATGAGATTGAGATTTAGGGTTAGGTTTTGGGGTTAGATTGAAGTTTGGGGTTTGATAAAGACAATAGGTCTATGTTTAGTAATAGATCAAAGGGTTAGGTTAAGGGTGATGTGTTAAAGATGATTAGGTTAGGGTGAGGTTTAGGAATAGATGAAGGGGTTTGGCTGGAGTTTAGGGTTAGACGAAGGGGTGAGAATGAGATTTAAGGTTAGGTTTTGGGGTTAGATTGAGGTTTAGGGTTTGATGAAGAGAAAAAGTTGAGGTCTAACCTTAGATTAGAGGGTTAGGTTAAAGGTGATGTGTTAGTGGATTGGGTTAGGTTGAGGTTTAGGAATAGATGAATTGGTTTGGTTGGGGTTTAGGGTTAGAAGAAGGGGTGAGATTAAGATTTAAGGCTAGGTTTTAGGGTTAGATTGAGGTTTGATGAAGAGAATAGGTTGAGGTTTAAGATTAGATCAGAGGGTCGGTAAGGGTGATGTGTCAGAGGAAGGGGTTAGGTTGAGATTTAGGGACAGATGGAAGGGTTAGGCTGGGGTGTAGGGTTAGCTGGAGTGGTGATATTGAGATTATAGGATTTGATGAAGGGGTCAGGTTTGGTTTAGGGTTTGCTGAGGAGAAAAAGCTGACATTTCGTATAAGTGTTAGATGAAAGGCTTAGTTTAGCTAGATGAAGGGTTGAGTTTAAAGGTTAGATGAAGGAGTAATGCTGAGATAACCATTGGCTGAAGGGGTTAGGTTGAGCTAAGTGTGAGATGAAGGGATTATGTCGAGGTTAAGTGCTGTATGAAGTTGAGATTAAGGGGTCTATTTATAAAAATTTGGTTCGATAAATGTCACAAAGCCATAACACGTTTTCCTCTTATTTTGTCTAATAGTTTTATTTCCTATGATTGTTAGTTTCATCTAGTAGCCATAATGCAGTATTTTACCTGAAATTCCTCAATCAGGAAAATAGCACATTATGACCACTAGATGGAGCTGACCACCATAGAAAAGAAACCTAATAGACAAAAATTAATTACAGCTGAGCGAATGCTTGTGACATTCATCCAACATTTTTTTTTTTTATAAATAGATGTAGCAGCTATGTTGAAATTTAGTGTTAGATGAAGGACTTAGATTGAGGTAAATGTTAGATGAAGGGTTGGTTGAGGTTAAGTCTTAGTTGAAGGGGTTAAGTTGAGGATAAGCGTCAAAGGAAGGGATAAGGTTGAGGTTAAATGTTAGATTTAAGGGTTGAGTTGATGTTTAATGTTAGATTAAGGAGTAAGGGTTTAAGTGCTAGCTTTATTGGTAGGGTCCAGATTAGGGATAATATCATAGCCACAGCAATGACTTGCCTGCACCACAATGTTTTGCTTGGGTCTATCTAGCAAGGTTAATTTCTGTTAAGGTCCTCTGCTTACCGAACAATGTCATTTATGGAATTTTTATATTGAAATTGTTTTTGGTCTCTTTGCACAGAGCGAACCTCGTTCCTTCCAAATATTCCATGACAGCAATGATTTTCATCATGATGTTTAGCTTCTACTACTTTGCCCGCCACGTAAGTGCATTTTTGTCTGGTGACCTCCAACATTTACCATGGAAGCCCAGTTATGGTTCCAACTTACAGGCTGCATGCATAAAGAGAACTTGTACTGTGGAAGCTTTGTCCCAACAAAGCAAGTGGAGAGCAAAAGACTAGTGATCAGTATTGCTTGCAGGCTCCCTAACGCTGATCTTTTCTCCTTTACTGATTTACCATGTCTTGTTCTGCACTGTGTGTCTCTATGAGGGCAGCCATCTTGGAAGAGGCAAGGCTTTGCTTACTCTTGTCAAAGATACCTTCCTGATTATTGGTGGGGTAATGATACCCACAGAATGAATAAAGCAGAAGCAGGGAGATATTTTCACTACAGGCCTTCGCATACAGCTTTCTCTCCAGCACGGAGAACAGTGATCAGCACAGAAGTGACACCACCAAATCTTACTCCCAATCTGGTGAGGCTACCAGTCAGATACCTTAGTTCGGGGGTATCCAAACTTTCTAAACAAAGGGCCAGTTTACTGTTTTTCAGACTTTAGGGGGGCCAGACTTTGGACATTGGGAATATATAATGCCTCAGATTTGGTGGTCAGTGGGAGTAAAAAAATTACATAGCACCCCTGTGATTAGGTGGAGGAGAAATAGTTCCAAAGTATTGGTATTAGTGGCAGAAATAATTCCCAATCATTGGTATCAGTGGGAGGATTAGTACCCCATCATTGGTAACAGTGGGAGGAATAGTTCCCAATCATTGGTATCAGTGGGAGGAATAGTTCCCAATCATTGGTATTAGTGGGAGGAATAGTGCCCCCATAATTGGTGTCAGTGGGGGGGATAGTGCCTCATTGTTGGAGTCAGTGGGAGGAATAGTGACCCACTGTTTATGCCAGTGGGAGGACTAGTGCCCCACTGTTGGTGTCAGTGGGAGGATTATTGCCCCATTATTTGTGTTAGTGGGAGGACTAGTGCCCCATTGTGGGTGTCAGTAGAAGGAATAGTGCCCCATCTTTGGTGTCAAAGTAAGAATTTATACTCTAACATTGGTGAAGAATAATACCCCATTGTTGATGTCAGAGAGGGGAAGAGTGTCAAAAGGGATGAAAAAAGGCAAGCAAAGGGCCACAGTTTGGAGACCACTGCTTTAGGTGATCTCATACTGCAGATATACACCTACAAGGCTCCAGAATAGGGGTGCCTAGGCACAGGAAGTGCCTTGCTATTTTTTTTAGGAGGAATAAAAGACAAAAGGTAGGTTTTCAGGGTATTACTTAGGCACAATTACAATTTCTGGATGTTCCCTATAATATAGAAAATCTTCACTTTTTGAATTCAGGTTCACTTGAATTTTAAAGTTGTACTTGGCTCCTATAGGTTGAGAAGTTGGCCAGGACATTGTTCCTGTGGAAGATCGACGTCCATGAGCAGAAGGAGAAGGTGTACGATATGAGGCGCTGGAACGAGGCTCTAGTCACTAACATGTTGCCCGAACACGTGGCCAGACACTTCTTGGGCTCCAAGAAAAGGGATGAGGTGAGAGAAGGCCGCATATGAAGGAAGTAAAATATAACCCATATGTACTCTTTCCTTTGTGGATACTATTATAATTATTATAATTCTCCAATGAGACCTTGAGCTTGGAGTTTCCAGTTATGTGATGCAGACTTTCAGAGGGCTTCCACCTTTCATTAGTGGGAATACCCCCACATAGGCAGGAACAATTAAAATTCCAAGGTGGTAGTATACAGAGAAACACAGTAACACTTTAAAGAAGACCACTTCCCAACATTGAAATGTTTCTTATCGTACATCACGGGACACAGAGCAATAGTAGTTACTATGTGGGTTATAGGCCACCTTCAGGTGATGGACACTGGTACACCCTAAGACAGGAAGTCCACTCCCTATATAACCCCTCCCACTACTGGGTGGACCTCAGTTTTTTTGCCAGTGTCTAAGGTGTTGGTCACGAGTAAAGATGTGCTGGGCTGAGCTCCACTGGAGCAATCCCTGCTGGGGCTAGCTAGCTATGCAGCCGGATCCATTCAAAGTGTCTTTTCAGGCCGAATTGAATGGTACCCGGGCCTCGTGGCGGAAGAAACGAGGTTTTGCCTGTAACGCTTCTCTTTTTAGAGAGCTGGACCCCGGGATCCAGAGCTTTTTTTTTTTCAGCCACAGTTTTTTCTGGCGGGGTGTTTTACAGGTCCAGGAGTGTGGGTTCCCCGAGGGTCCCCGATTCCTGAAGGTTTTGTAACAGAGCCCACCGTGAGAGGTGAAGATTGGGTCTGTTGGTTTTTACCACAGAATACCCTGCACGGGAAAGCTAAGTGGAAGTTTCTAAAGAATTTTTTAATTTTCTTATGAAATGTCTTCTTTAAAAAAGTAAATGTTGTCATGCTTTATGCCCCGTACACACGATCGGACATTCCGACAACAAAATCCATGGATTTTTTCCGACGGATGTTGGCTCAAACTTGTCTTGCATACACACGGTCACACAAATCTTGTCGGAAATTCTGAGCGTCAAGAACGCGGTGACATACAACACGTAGGACGAGCCCAGAAAAGTTAAGTTCAATAGCCAGTGCAGCTCTTCTGCTTGATTCCGAGCATGAGTGGAACTTTGTGCGTCGGAATTGTGTACACACGATCGGAATTCACGACAATGGATTTTGTTGTCGTAAAATTTGAGATCCAGATCTCAAATTTTGTGTGACGGAAATTCCGATGGAAAATGTCCGATGGAGCCTACACATGGTCGGATTTTCCGACAACAAGCTCCCATCGAACATTTTTCGTTGGAAAATCCGACCGTGTGTACGGGGCATAAGAGTCACCACTGGGGCCTGTATAGAGCACGTACCTTGTCATGCTTTCCTCAAACATCACGCTTGTCACAGAAGCAGCAGGCTTCCCTCCGGCGAGCAGCTCAGACCCCCAGTAAGATTGGGGGAGATTTCTTCCACGAAACACCCCCCACCTGGACAAAGCTCTCCCCCTCTTCCTGCAAGGTGGAAGCCAAAAACGATCGGCGATGGTGCTCCATTTTTTAACCGCCCCTGCATGGCGGCTTGTTACAGGTCTCCTCCTCAAGGTTAGCGGCTTTCATCGCTTCCCGGTGTGGGACAAAATACGACAGGTTCTCTTCCATTACCCAGGACCCTCAAACTTTGGAACTGGGGGTGGGAGAAGATGAATTCCCTCAGGGGATCGTGGTGAGGCTGATGACTCCTCTTCTGAGGTGTCAAATGCGGGGGGATCAGCTTTCACAATCTGTCAGATTGATGGTGCAATTTCTTGCTGAATGGTCTGCTCCACATTTATGTACCCTTAACTGAGTGTTTGGTTTCGCTAAAGCCTCCTTAAGCTGTGCATGCCTTTCCTGTCCATTCATTGCTGGAAAAGCTTTTTGTATCTGAGTGGTTCACCCAGATTAGCATTTTTTTGCTCCTAAAAAGTTTTTTTCACACTTTATCCTATGGAGGAAAAAAATCACTAAAAGTGGGGTATACCAGCAATTAACGCTGCTATATCCTCTGTGAATAAAAGTTTGACTTGTCCGGCAGACAATGCTCAAATGCTTAGGTATCCAACGGATACAAAGTTGGAATTCCTATTAGAAAAAAACAAACACTTTTTTCTTTGGCAGATTGAGTGTCTCACGCTGCGCTGACATTAATTGGTTAATCGTTGAGAGACCAGTTTAAACAGGTGCTCAAGGTTATCCTGTTCAGCAGGCCCAGGACCTGGTAAGCTACTAGCAGCTTTATGTTTGCAATAGTTGCTATGAGAGATTCTATCCTTCAGGCCTTGCGCCCTTCGCTAAGCTCCATGTAAGAAGCTCTTGGCTAGTCTTCCTTTTTGCGGTAAAACGGCTGTTTGGGGATGATTTGGGTAATACATCCAAAGAAATTCTAGTGGAAAGTACCCCTTTGCCATTTAAGAAAAGGAGTAAACGTATTTCATTTTAACAAGCTCCTTCTCCTGTGCCAGGGGCATCAGCCTCCAGACAGTCACGACAGCCTCCGCCGTCAAGTTCAAAAGGTAATTCTCAGGGTCAACCCCAGGGACAAAAGAGGTCTTGGGGAAGGAAACCTACAAAATACTAAAGCCTCCTTATGAGGAGGTGCCCCCGCTCGCTCGAGTAGGGGGAATACTTCTGCAGTTCTCAAGGATCTGGCAGGAAGAGTGTCGGGACAGATGGGGGATTCCGCAATAGCTCCAGGGTAAAAACTGGAGTTCTAAGAGTTCCCGTCCCCTTGTTTTCTCAGATCAAACGTTCCTAAGGATCCAGAGAAAAAGAAGTCTTTCTTTCAAGCATTGGACCATCTTTTGGCAAAAAGTGATCATGGTGGTCCCCATGTAAGAGCAGGGGTTGGGGTTTGGTTCAAACCTTTTTTCACGGTGCCAAAACAAATGGACATTCTGGATCTCAAAAATCGAATTCGATTCCTGAATATAACCGCTCTTTTTTCGCATGGAGACAATCCATGAAGTTGTTTACATCCTACAAGGAGAAGAACTTCTGGCGTCAATCAACATCAAAGATGCACACCTCCTGTGCCTATTTCCTCGCTCACCAGTAATATCTACTATTCAAGGTAGAAAATCTTCATTTTCAGTGTGTAGCTCTGCTTTTCGGTCTAGCTACTGCACCTTGAGTGTTTACAAATGTTCTGGCCCCTCCTCTAACCAGATTAAGGGCCAAAGGTATAACGATTATAGTTTACCTAGACGATCTGTTCTTGATAGACCAGTCGGTAGCCCGCTTTGTCCCATGTATGGTCACCACATTCAACTATCTGGAATACCTAGGTTGGATTCTCAACCTAGAAGAAACCTTCCTTAAAACCATGAAGAAGGCTAAAAATACTTGGGTCTGATCATAGATACACCGAGAAAAGGGTATTCTTGCCCCAGGCAAAGATCAGCGCCATAAAGGAACTGATTCAGGTAGTCTATGCAAGATGAATTCTTTTATTCAGCTTTGCATGAGGTTGTTGGGAAAGATGGTGGCTTCATTCGAGGCCGTTCCTTATGCTCAGTTTCATTCGAGACTGCTGCAAAACAGTATCCTATCGGCTTGGAACAAAAGGGTTCAAGCTCTAGATTTCCCAATGTGTCTGCCTCCAAAGGTATGCCGAAGCCTCAGTTTATGGTTAATAACCAAAAATCTGCAAAGGGGAAAATCCTTCCTTCAGTTACCTGGGAAGTGATAACAACATATGCCAACCTTTTTTGGGTTAGGCAGCAGTCCTGGAAGAGGCAACTGTCCAAGAGAAGTGGCCCAGATCAGAAATGGCCTTGCCCATTAACATTCTAGAAATTCAGGCAGAGCACTTGGTCCTGAGGGCCTGAACGTTCAGTTTACGGAATTGTCCTGCCAGGATTCAACCGGACAATGCCACAGCAATGGCCCATGTCAATCTCCAAGGGGGCACAAGAAGTTGTGCGGCCCAGAGAGAGGTGAATCATATCCTATCTTGGGCAGAAAACAATGTGCTTTGCCTATCGGCAGTCTTCATTCTAGGAATAGAAAATTGGCAGGCGGACTACTTGAATCGCCAGCAGTTGTTCCCAGGAGAATGGTTCCTTCACCCCGATATCTTCCTGTCAATATGTCAAGAATGGGGGATCCCAGATGTAGATCTGTTTGCGTCCAGGTTCAACAAAGAAATAGACAACTTTGTGTCAAGAACAAAGGATCCGGTAGCATGCGGAACATATGCCTTGCTATTCCCGTGGAATCGATTATCACTGAGTTACGCATTCCCTCCTATTCTGCCTGCGTCCAGGACTTCTTCGCAGGATCAAGCAGGAAGGGAAGTCGGTGATTCTTGTGGCCCAGGAGATCTTGGTATGCAGAGATCGTAAAGATGGCGGTAGGGGACCCATGGACCCTACCACCACGGCCAGATCTTCTCTCGCAAGGTCCAGTATTCAATCCTGCTTTACAAACGCTAAATTTAACGGTTTGGCTATTGAGACCCACATTCTGAAGAAGAGTGGGTTGTCAGGTTCAGTAGTGTCTACTCTGGTTAATGCAAGGAACCCGGCCTTCAGAGTCATATATTATAGAGTCTGGAAGGCATATGTCTCCTGGTGTGAATCCAGGGGTTGGCACCCCAGGAAGTATGTCATAGGCAGAATCCTTGACTTTCTACAGATGGGATTAGAAATAAAGCTGGTCGTGAGTACTATCAAGGGCCAGGTTTCGGCCTTATCGGTATTATTTCAGTGACCACTTGCTTCACACTCTTTGGTTCATAGCTTAATTCAGGGGGTAATGTGGCTTAATCCTCCGGTTAGGTCACCCCTGAACCCTTGGGACTTGAATTTAGTCCTGTCAGCATTACAGAAACAGCCTTTTGAGCCAATACGACATATTCCCTTGGTCCTTTTGACAAGGAAACTAGATTTTCTGATATCTTCTGCAAGAAGGGTATCAGAGTTGGCTGCTCTTTCTTGTAAAGAGCCATATTTAATTATTCACAAGGATAAGGTTGTATTGCGTCCTCATCCTAATTTTCTACCGAAGGTAGTGTCAGGTTTTCATTTAAACCAGGATATTGTTCTACCTTAATTTTTCCCAGAACCCCGTTCTGCGGAAGAAAAGTCACTACATTCTCTTGATGTGGTGAGAGCAGTCAAAATCTCTTTGAAGGTGACTGCTCAAAACAGATGTTTTGTTTGTGTTGCCTGAAGGTCCTAAAAGAGGACAGGCAGCATCGAAATCTACTATTTCTAAATGGATTTGACAAGTTATTGTTCAAGCTTATGGTTTAAAGCAGAAAAGTTCCACATTTTCATATTAAAGCACACTCCCCCCAGGGCTGTTAGTACTTCTTGGGCAGTGCATCACCAAGCCTCCATGGCTCGAATCTGCAGGGCCGCAACTTGGTCTTCAGTCTATACATTTACCAGATTCTATCAAGTAGATGTAAAGGGTCATGAGGATATCGCCTTTGGGCACAGTGTGCTGCAGGCAGCAGTATAAGTCCTCTGGTCTCATGATGCCCTACTTGTGTCTCCCTCCCTTCAGTTGGCATTGCTATGGGACATCCCACATAGTAACTACTTCGGCTCTGTGTCCCGTGATGTACGATAAGAAAATAGGATTTTTATAACAGCTTACCTGTAAAATCTTTTTCTTTGAAGTACATCACGGGACACAGAGGTCCCTCCCTTCTTTCTGGTATACACGTGTATTGCTTTGCTACAAAAACTGTGGTACTCCCAGTAGTGGGAGGGGTTATATAGGGAGTGGACTTCCTGTCTTAGGTTGTGCCAGTGTCCATCAACTGAAGGTGGCCTATAACCCACATAGTAACTACTATGGCTCTGTGTCCCGTGATGTACTTCAAAGAAAGGGATTTTACAGGTAAGCTGTTATAAAAATCCTATTTTTTACATTTTGGGTGCAAATTTATAGTTCTCTAAGAGCCCCAATCATAATCTATAGCATATTACATTCAGCTTTTCAGATGATCATCTGCAGCAGATATATTGAGGTCCCGGAAAACAAAAGTGTACTTTGGCTATACAGGGCACCACTTCTGATACTTATACTTGTCTTTCGTTCACTCCCTGTTGCTCTGTTACTTGGAGCGATTCGAAATGCCCCGTTTTTCTGCTAAGTTGGAACATGTGATTCTGCCTCTTTCCTTTCATGATGCAGCACTAGGTGTTTGCCCAAGTACTGTCATGGTGGGTTGGGCGTTTGTAGGTTCCTAAACCCTGTGTAAGCTCCAGCTAGAGTGACTTAGAACGGTGGTCTCCAAACTGCGGCCTGGGGGCCGGATTTGGCCCTTTGCTAGACTTTATCTGGTCCTTGAAGCTCTATTTCAACAACAGAAACCAATGAACACACTATGAAACGGGCACTATTCTTCTCATTGATATCAACAATGGGGAACTATTCCTTCCATTGGCATAAAACCAATGATGGGGCACTGACACCCGGGTCATTTTCTACTCCCAATGGCTACAGTCTGTCCCCGCTAAAGCCTAAAAGACTGGCACTTTGCTTAGAAAGTTTGGAGACCCCTGACTTAGAACATCCATTGGGCTTTTGCCCATAACCCAGAGCACTAGAGGTAGAGGAGCGGGGGATCAGTGATGTAATGCAGCCTTCTAATCTTCCACTAAATGGGAAAACCTGCAAAATATAAAAATAAGTTGTTTAAAAAAAAAAAGATTGCTCCCCCTCAACTACTTTCTCCAAATTTTTTTGTCAATTTTTAAAATGTCTTATATGTAAACACAGGGACTTAGTTGATCGAATTTTCACTGCATATCTTCCAGGAGTTGTACAGCCAGTCGTACGATGAGATCGGGGTAATGTTTGCTTCCATCCCAAACTTCTCTGACTTTTACACCGAGGAGAGCATCAACAATGGCGGTATCGAGTGTCTGAGATTCCTCAATGAGATCATCTCAGATTTTGATGCGGTACGATCACTTTTCCAGTTGCAGGAAAATCTTTTTGTGCAGTAATATTGGCAAAGTATTCATTCCTTGTGAAAGCAGATCATTTTTTGGAATCTCTTTGTTTCCAGCTGTTGGATGAGCCGCAGTTTCGCTGTATCACCAAGATCAAGACCATTGGTAGCACCTACATGGCTGCATCCGGCGTCACTCCAGACCCCAATCAAAATGGATTCAACAACACCATAAAGGTTGGTTTTAAAGACAGCTGAACAATGGTACACCTAGTTTTTTTACTGCATTATAATGACATACACTATATTGGCAAAGGTTTGTGGATACCTAACCATCACACCTACCTATGTGGCCAACAGATGACTTCCAGATGATTGATGGCCTCCAGATGATAGGGTTCAGGTGTTTCCAGTGAAGGACAATGGTAAGGTTAAAGCATTAGCGGACATTGGAGACAATAGTTCTCTTCCAACCTTGTGGAAACAGTTTGGGGAAGACCTATGACTGGGCTCCTGTGTACAAAGCTAGCTCCATAAAGACATAGTTTGACCAGTTTGGTGTGGAGTGGCTTACACAGAGCCCTGACCTCAACCCTACTGAACACCTTTGGGATGAATTGGAATGCCTGACCTCACAAAAGTTCTTCTGACTGAATGGGCACAAATTTACACAGACACCCTCCAAAATCTTGCAGATGAAACCAAGAGTGGCCTTGGAACCTCTTCCCCTCCTCCCATTTGCTTTGCCATGCTGGTTAAAACTAAAGATGTTCTATTGATCTAGAGCAGGAAGCTGATTGCGTATGTTAGATCTGATTATAAAATCTCCATTAGATCTACCAACTACGTTGTAGTGTAAGGCCTATCTCATTGCCTATAAATTGACTAGATTGATTAGGTAGATCATCATATTACATAGGTAACCTAAAGGAGACTGTACAAAAATTGTACAATAAGAATGTAATTTGTATGGGCAGCTTTGCAGGGAACTAAGGAAGCCTAGCCGTTTTTCTTTAAATTATAAGGGTTTCAAGAATACTTGAAATAAAACCATTACACACACATTTCATCAATTATCAAACAATATCAAAAGTAACACCAAGTCAACAGTTTTAATGCAACAGTGGGTAAAGAAATGTTAATGCCAATGCCCTGTACACACGATCGGACTTTCCGCCAACAAAACCGTGAATTTTTGTTCAAAGGTTGTTGGCTCAAGCTTGTCTTGCATACACACGGTCACACAAATGTTGGCCAACAATTCCGAACGTGTGAACGCGGTGACGTACAAGATGTACGACGAGCCAAGAAAAAGGAAGTTCAATAGCCAGTGCGGCTCCTTCTGCTTGATTCCGAACATGCGTGAACTTTTGTGCGACAGACTTGTGTACACACAATCGGACACTTTCCGACAACAAAGATTTGTTGGCGGAAAATTTGAGAACCTGCTAGCAAACATTTGTTGGCGGAAAGTCCGACAGCAAATGTTCGATGGAGCATACACACAGTCGGAAAGTAGCTCACATCCAACATTTCCTGTCGGAAAATCCGACCGTGTGTATGCGGCATTACACTCAGTGTGGAAAACAGAGGATAGCAACGGACGAATAGGGTGAAAACAGTGGTGGGTAACTCATCCACCCTGTATTGCTCAGAACGATGTTTAAGAAATGGAATGGGAAAGCTAGAAGGTAGTATCAGATATCTATGAGGGTGTTATGGGTGTAAGGGCTCCTTTGTGGGATATATACATACAGTATATTGTTGTGTAGTGTGAGCAGAGAAAAAGGGGTTGAGGGTTAGGTAGAAGGGGAGGCCGGGTGGGTAGGAAGAAAGGGCTGGGGGCCCACATGTCCAGCAGATGCTGACCTTTCCTGACACCATATCCTGAACGTGGTATCAGTTCATTAATGATTCAGAAGGTATATGATTGTGCTCAGATTCAGTGGGGCCATAGGGGTTGTTGCCTTGGTACCCAAAATTCTTAGGGGCGTGAAAAAAGAAAAAAAAGCAGTAATAATAAATAAAAAATAAAAAGCATCCTTTGAGGGCTCCATTGGGGAGCTGATGTCACTTCCCATTGGTGTGTTTTTACTACTGCTTGTACACAGTGAGTGGCGTCAAATGGAGTAACATGTCTAGGAGTCAGAGCCATCCAGGAGCAGAGCTGGAAAGGAGCATAGTGCAGAGGATAAGAGTGCAGTATGCAAATACCTGGCAACTGGCTGCCACCATGTACGTTGGTTACCTTTGAGATAAGGATATTGGTATATACCCTGGATCTTCCTGAGGCCACCCCAGACTCCAGATCTACCACATTGTCACCCAGTACCCTGACTACAGGAGGACACTAAAGACTGGACTTGTATTCAGCACCTTCTCACCCTAGATCACACTTAAACAGGGTCAAGGGCCACCCTGTGTTAGGGTGCAACCAGCTAGGCAACGGCTTACAGTCTCTCCAGGGGTGGCAGAGGGCCACAGGAGGCACCACTACAAGTAGATGAGAAAGCAAGGCATGCAGGGGACCTCAGTTAAGACACAGATTTTCCTACTATGTATCACCACCATGGGTTAGGGGGTGCAATATTTGCCTTCCCCTGGGCACTGGCAACCCACCCTATGCCACTGTCCAGATGAATTGGGTTTGAAGAGCCTCATAGGAGTAAGTAGTAGTTGTTTTGAAATTTTCCTCCTGTATTTTTTAAAGAGGCATTAAAGTCCTCCATTACCATGAGTTCCTTGACTTTGGCAAACCCGATGGACACAGTAGGTGGAGTATGTTAATCCTTCTTTACCCCCTGACTGGGATCATGATACTCAGTGGGGGGGGGGGGGGATGCGATGTAGGGATCTCTAACATGAAACCTCCATTTCATTTGCTTTTGCAGAAGGAGGAAATCTCGGATAAAGAGCGCTGGCAGCACCTGGCAGACCTGGCGGACTTCGCCTTGGCCATGAAGGTGACATTGATGAATATTAATTACCAGTCGTTCAACAACTTCATGCTGAGGATTGGTGAGTACTTAATATATTTGTTTTAGATATACACAGCAAAGTTACATTAGAAATAATTTTACCAGTGGGTGCCAATGTTTATAAAAAAAAACATGTTACGGCCTATTCATACCCGGGGCAGCCATACTGATTGTTACAAATGAAGGTTCTGCTTCCTGCTTAGTAGTGCTGCACAGTGATTGCGCTTGAACATCCCTCTCAATGCATTCAGTCTACCAGTCAGGTCTGACTGATTTAAAACATCATTGAATTTTTGGCAGGATCACAGGGTATTCTTTAGCTTAAAAACATCGCAGAGCAAACAAAATGTATTCCCAGCCAATTTACCAGCAAAAAAAAAAAAAAAAAAGAAATTACACTTTATGGTCCCAATTTCATACCCCATCACCCTGTACACTGTGTTGCTTTGTACAAACCCTATTCCACACCTCATCATTCTGTACACTGCACTGTACATTCTCTTTTCCACACCTCATCATTCTGTACACTGTGCTGCTTTGTACATTCTCTTTTCCACACCTCATCATTCTGTACCCTGTGCTGCTTTGTACATTTCTTATTCCACACCCCATCATTCTGTACACTGTGCTGCTTTGTACATTTCTTATTCCACACCCCAGGAATGTGCTGCACATTCCCTATTTCATATCGCCTTATTCTTTACACTGTGCTCTACATTCTCTATTCCACACTACCTCATTCTTTGCACTGCATATTTCCTATTCTGCCTCATTCTGTGAACTGCGAGGCACCCTGGTTAAAGAGGGAGTAAACCCTGATGGGATTTACTTCCTCTTTTTTCCTCTGCAAAGTAAAAGTATAATGGGCTAGTATTCATCGCATACTAACCCATTATGTGCCACTTGCCTGCAATGGAAGCCCGTGCTGTCCCCGCTGGTGGCCGCATCCATCTTCACCCCTCTTCCTTCCGGGGCACTTGCACGGAGGGCCGCTTCTTTACAGTGCATGCGCCGATTACATTATTGGTGCACTACAAGGTAAATCTCTCCTAAATGGCTGACGTTTAGGAGATATTTACAGTACCTATAGGTAAGCCTTATTATAGGTTACCTATAGGTACAACTTCGGTTCTGCTCTAGAGGTTTTTTTTTTTTTTTACAAACTGTTGCCATCTTGTGGCCATTTTAGATTATGACATGCTTCCATGCCAAGGCACAGTATGTCAAGGTACAGTATGTCAGGTCCCATATTTATGCTGATTGGTGTACTTTCAGTCAAGCGTCTTGTGTTAATATTCCTGGAGATGTGTCTTTACATGAGCTTAAAGTAGCTCTAACCCCAATCACTAAAAATGTAATATAAGATTTTTCTTTTTTAAGTAGTTTAAAAAATAATTTTCAAATTTACATAGCTAGTCTAGTTGAAAAAAGACACAAGTCCATCTAGTTCAACCAATAAAAGGAACAAAAAAAATTATACAATCCTATATACACAATCCTATACCCACAGCTAATCCAGAGGAAAGCAAAAAAAAAACAGCAATGCATAATCCAATTTGCTCCAGCAGGGGAAAAAAAAACCCTTCCTGATCTCCCAGGAGGCAATCAGATATTCCCTGAATCAACCTTTCAATATTTTAAAATCTGCAGCTTTTATTAAAATCATATTGGGTGATCCCACCTTGCTCAGGCACTTCCTGCTATAGGGTGACAACGCTGCAGCCCTCTCTCCCAATTGTCACCCTGTCACCTGGGCTTCCAATGGAGACTACAAGTGGTCATTTAAATGCACATTACTTAGGCATGATGTACATCAAAAAACTTGTCCCCAGAACTGCCATGCAGCCATCGCTTAAGTCTCTGTGGACAGAAAGTGGCTGCAAAGGGGCTGCGGGAGATCAGTATACAAAGACATATTGTAGACCATGGTGCTCTTCCAACCTTGTGGTAATAGTTTGGAGAAGATCATCTTTTGTTCCAGCATGATTGTGCTGCCCTTGTGGACAAAGCCAGATCCATAAAGACATGGTTTAATGAGTTTGAGGAACTTGGGTGGCCTGCAAAGATCCCTGACCTCAATGACATATCCTAGTAGTGCTCTAATACCTAACTACTGGCACATTTGTTTTAAATATTAAGAGTCAGCGTTGACCTGGGCAACCAGAATAAAACGTCCCATTAGGTGTTAGTTTTGTTCCAACAAATAATGGGTCCCCTGGGTTTTCTCTGAGACCAGTCCCAGGTCACCATATAGTATACTCTGTTATCTCTTCACGGACACAACATTTTAGTATTGGAAGCTGATGTGAGTGATGAAGCTAAATTGCACTGGCTATATTCTCAGTAATCATAAAACTTGACTCTATAGAAAGACATAGGTCTGTGCAGCACTGTAGGTGCACTTGTAGCTCTACTTGAAAGTATTTGGAAGCATTGCTGTTTTGTTGAATGTGACCAGTGCAGGGCAGAATAAATACTTAAAGATCTACACACAAAAAAAAACCCAAAAATCTAATTTTTCTTATGGCAGGACTGAACAAAGGGGGAGTCTTGGCTGGTGTGATCGGAGCTCGCAAGCCACATTATGACATTTGGGGGAATACAGTGAATGTGGCCAGCAGAATGGAATCCACCGGAGTCATGGGAAATATACAGGTATGGCTAGAACCATTTTATAAACAGTCCAAGCAGCATTAAGGGTGTCTTTGGTATCAGGAAGCAAATAGCATTTCTAACTCCAGCCTCTATTAATCGACAGCCCAAAATGCACTATAATGACAATGTCCATGCCATCAGGTTCCAGCAAAGATGCTCATGTTTGGAATGGAACTTCCAGCTTCCAGGACAGAAACTTGTTGTGTTCCCCCGAATGCCCTCACCATTGACTGGGTTGCCCCCCCCCCCCCCATTGTGGTATTTGGAAGGTCATTGTTGAAATGTTAGCCTTTCCCAATCCTCGTAGACTGTGAAACACATCGATGAAGGACTACTCCCCTCATATTGCAAATTGATGCCTGGATAATTGTAATAGCCAAATTTGGGTTTCATTCAAATGCTGATATACACAATAAGCGGATTAGTCGTACAGATAATGTTGTTACATTATCAAAGTCTTACAGTACAAGTTGGTAATTATTTAAGTGGAAATAAACCATGATACAAAGGTGGGCTATTGTACATCCCTTTCAGCTATCTACAGGGGGAGCAGCCAAGAAAACCTTTAAATATTACCTGACGACTCTTTTTCCATTAATCCTCTAGGACGAGTTTGAACCTGTTCTTTTTGTCCAAGTTGGTTCCTGCTCAGGAGGTCTCAGAAGCATTTCATTTTCCTGTGATCTTGTTAGCTGAGATAGAGGCCAATATTTCTTCCAACCATGTGCTAATAATTAACTTGTAATTAACTTGACTATTTTTCAAACAGTCTTGGACTTGGTCCCCTCTTGGCAATTTGGATACGAAACTCTCGTAATGTTCCAATTTTGAAAGACTAAGCCCTGAGGTGGTCTGGGATCAAGCAATGAGCTTGATCCCAGACCACTCCAGGGATCATTGATGCCGTGCTGCCCTTCATGGACATATAGTAGCTTTCCCTATTGGAAGTGTATCAACATTAGACCTACCCTGCCAGGACTGAAATCTTGGGCACTTCCTCCTGGGTAGGGTAACACCACAGCCTCCATTGACTGAGGTGGTCTACCTTCATCCACCATTTCAGTCAGTTATCTGGAGTTGCTTGTCTAAGCTCTGTTTCAGCCCATTCCAGTCTTCAGATACTAGTTCCTGGGGTGATCTAAAATGAGCTTGAGTCCAGACCACTCCAGGGATTGTTCATGTAATGCTGCCCATAATGGACATAGCTTTCCCTATGTAGAGTGTGTCAACATTAGGCCCACTTTGCCAGGTCTGAAATCTTGGACACTATCTCCTGAGTAGGATAACACCACAGCCTCCATTGACTGAGGTGGTCTAGCTTCATCCACCATCTCAGTCAGTGCTGCATCTCCTTGGTTCCCGAGGTGGTCTAAAATGAGCTTGAGCCCAGACCACTCCAAGTATGGTTGATGTCATTCTGGCCATAGTGGACATAGCTTTCCTTATTGAGAGCATGCCAACATTAGGCCCACCTTGTCAGAACTGAAATCTTGGACACTTCCTCCTGCGTAGGGTAACACCACAGCCTCCCTTGACTGAGGTGGTCTACCTTCATCTACAATCTCAGTCAGTTATCTGGATTTGCTTGTCTAAGCTCTGTTTGATCCCATTCCAATCTTCAAATATTAGTTCCCAGGGTGGTCTGTCTAAAATGAGCTTGAGCCCAGACCACTCCAGGGATTGTTGATGTCATGTTGCCCATAATGGAGATCGCTTTCCTTATTGAGAGTGTGTCTACATTGGGCCCCCACCTTGCCAGGACTGAAATCTTGGACACTTCCTCCTGAGTAGGGTAACACCACAGCCTCCATTAACTGAGGTGGTCTACTTTCATCCACCATCTCAGTTAGTGCTGTAGCTCCTTGGTTATCTGGAGTGGCTTGTCTAAGCTCTGCTTGAGCCCATTCCAATTTTTAAATGCTAGTTCCTGGGGTCGTCTAAAATGAGCTTTAGCCCAGACCACTCCAGGGATCATTGATGTCATGCTGGCCATAGCTTTTCTTATTGAGAGCATGTCAATATTAGGCCCACCTTGCCAGAACTGAAATCTTGGACACTTCCTCCTGAGTAGGGTAACACCACAGCCTCCATTGACTCAGGTGGTCCACCTTCATCCACCATCTCAGTCAGTTTTCTGGAGTTGCTTGTCTAAGCTCTGTTTTAACACATTACAGTTTTCAAATATTAGTTCCTGGGATGGTCTAAAATGAGCTTGAGCCCAGACCACCCCAGGGATCATTGATGTCATGCTGCCCATAATGGACATAGCTTTCCTTATTGAGAATGTGTCAACATTAGGCTCACCTTGCCAGGACTAAAATCTTGGACACTCCTGAGTAGGGTAACACCACAGCCTCCCTTGACTGAGGTGGTCTACCTTCATTCACTATCTCAGTTGGTGCTTAACCTCAATGGTTATCTGGAGTGGCTTGTCTAAGCTTTATTTGAGCCCATTCCAATTTTTAAACACTAGTTCAATGAGCTTGAGCTCAGACAACTCCAAGGATCCTTGACATCCTGCTGCCTATAATGGGCATAGCTTTCCTCATTGAGTGTGTGTCAATATTTGGTCTCCACCTTGCCAGGACTGAAATCTTGGGCATTTCCTCTTCCATGAGAAAAGCCTTTTGTTTGACTAACTCCAATTAGTAACCCCACATCAGAGGAAAGGAAAATGTCATGACAGACCTACTGAGCAGGACCCAGCTGAGACAATGAGTGGGTTCAAACTCATTGTCTTGAGGGATGATTTGGGAAACTTGTGTTATAAGCACAGCCATACCATCCTATACTGGCCTAAAAACAGCCGCTGTTGCTGGTCACATGGGTTATGTGATTAGATGACATTCTGGAAAAGCTAGCCAGTCAATGGCACCACCTGGACAAAGCTCTCAGCTTTGGTCGGTATTCACCTGGCTTGCTACTGCATCTAACCTCAGGTACTTGCAGTACTGATAGATAGGATGGCAAAACTGTACATAACAGTTTAGGTTGTAGATGGCCGGGAGTGCAAAATAGTTTGGTTTACAACATGGTCCACATTTAAAGCAGAATGGAATGGCCTTACATTTTTCCTCATAGACTTGTGACTTATTAAAGGGTCTATTTAAAGTATATCCAAACCTAAAAACAAAATTGTAATATTTTGCACCTTACCAGTTCTTAGTTGTGGTGACTGGATTGGTTGGTTTCATTTAACTGGTGATACAGTAAGACAACCCCTGATTGGAACTACAAATACCTTTTCCTCTGCATAACGTGGGGGTAAGGTGTTCTGCAGACCCGGACTGGGAGAAAAACAGGCCCGGGCATTCCAGGCCAAGCAGCCAATTTCTCCAGTGGCTGGGTCCCCCACACTGCAACGCAAAGAGGCACTATGCCACAAAGGGGACCACACTACAAAGGGGCACCACAATGATTAACGTGCCCCTACCCCCAACAGTGCAGCCCCTAAAACACAGTGCCCCCCAGCAATCACAGCCCCCCCACCACAGTGCCTCCCCCCACTCTCCATGTCCCCTGCACAGTCCCACCTCCAGCAGCGCGACACTGCCGGCGGATCGGGAGAGCCAGGAGAGGAGACATAGGCATGGCCAAACAGTGGGAGGCGAACGGCAACTGCGGCCCGCATCAGGCCCATCTGGACCGCAGCCACCTCCCGACGTACCGTCCGGCCACAAACAGGCCGCTCCTACCAGGACATGCTGCTTCGGGCCACCGGGCAAATGCCAGTGTGCCCTATGGCTAGTCCAGGCCTGGTGTTCTGTAGTTCACAGAAAAACAGGGAAGGCTTAAAACATTGTTTGGAATATCAGTTCAGTTCACAGGGAGTGACAAGGGCACTGCATTTCTGGCAGGATCAACAGATATTTTCTGTACTTGCAGAAAATGTTCTGAAAAAAAAAGAAAGAAACTACTCATGTAATCAGCACTGCAAAGGACTGGAAACCTGCAATATATTACATTTTTGTTCTTGGGTTTAGGTAAACTTTAACCGCTTCCTGTCTGCTGTACAGACATATACATCCTTGGATGGGAGCAGTGATATCTTGGTCATTGCTGCATCAGGATATAATTTTTTTCACCTGGCGTATCCCTACAAAGTAAAAATCATCGGAGCGGCAAAGCAGCCACTTCATCACTTTTACAGGCGGTGGAAGCCCCCCCCCCCCACACACATTTACCGGGTGCTCCCGATTAGGGAGCCTTGTAAGGATGCGACCACCTCCATTGCATTTAGTGAGAAGAGTGTCAGGAATGGAAGTAGTCCCGGCTCCTCTTCTATGATGTCAGAAATTGGAAGTAACGAGGATTTAATCACTTCCGGTTTCAGTTCTTTGTTTACTGGCTTGTTACTGGCCAGTCAAGCACCCAATTAGACTTGTCTGTGTCTGATTGGCTGCTTTAGAGGCCAGAGGAAAAGTCTACTAGACCCAGATCTCTCCATGCTATCATAAGTGATGTTTATGCCTTGTGATGGCAATAACGTTTAAAAAAATAAATACATAATAAAGTACAGTGTGAAAAAAATCTTTTAAATAAAATAAATCATTTTAAAAAATTTGAAACGCCCCTGTCCCCCCCCTGTGCTCATGCATAAAGGTGAACACGAACGTCAGTCCTATACACATATGTAAAACAGCGATCACACCACACATGTGAGATATTGTCATGAACGTCAGATGGAGAGAAATAATTCTAGCACCAGACCTCCTTTGTAACTCTAAACCCGACCTGTAATGGCTTTTAACGCTTTACCTTGGGAGATTTTTATGTACCGTTCCACGGGTGTACGTAATTTTAAAGAATGGCATGTTTGGTATCTATTTACTTGGCATAACATCATCTTTTATATTTTAGCAAACAATTGGGCATTATATTGTGTTTTTGTGCATTAAAATTCATTAAAGTGTATTTTTTCCATTAAAATTGTGTTTAAACAAATGCAAATATCGTGCAATATAAAAATACGCAACACCCTCCATTTTAATCTCTATGACCTCTGCTTAAAAAAAATATATATATAAGGTTTGGGAGTTCTAAGTAATTTTCAAGCAAAAAAAAAAAATGCAGATTTTTAGATGTCGGAGAGAAGTGTCAGAATTGGCCTGGACTGGATGTGGTTAAGCATAGAATATAAGGATGTTGCTATATAGGTGAAATATTGTTTTACCCACAGATCGACTGAAAGAGCGCTCTGCCTGCTGTATAAATTACATTGCATCTTCTGACTGGACTTTCCAGTTATTTTACATTGTGGAGACTACCCAAATAAAACAAATCAAAGTACTTCTTCTGCTCTACCATTAGTTATGTATTCTAACCAATGGCGTAACCATAGCCTTATTAGACCATGTGGCTGCTAAGGGGCCTAAGGGTAGTAGTGGGAACCGTTACAGGGGCTTTTGAGGCAAATTAAACACAATATGTGAAGATAGCCCCAATCCAGTACTGTATGATTAAGAGTTCGAAAGTTTGCTGTTAACATTGGCCCTGTACCCCCTGTGTAGTCTCCAGTCTAGAAGAGCTGACATCAGACGCACAGGAGGAGTCCTCGGGATCATCTCTAGTCAAAGATCCCCTTTTCTTTGTGTAGTAAGCATCATTTGTTTGTTGTGTTAGCAGTGTAAATGTATTGCCCTCAGAACTTCCTACAGCTACTAGCCAGTATTACCCTGTATGCCTAATGCACATATGTCAAACACAAGGCCCACGGGCCGATTCTGGCCCGCCAGGCCGTTTTTTTATGTGGCCCTCGCACCTCTCCTGCAGCTGTGGAACCCCCTTCGTCTCCGCCCCCACCTTGTCTCAGCAGTCGGCAGCAGAGAGAAGGACTTCTCTCCAGAACTCCTCCTACAGATCCTATGCGCAGCACCCCCTCGTCTCCGCCTCCCCTGGTCTCAGCATTCTGCAGACTTCGGCAGCTGACTCCAGCCCTCCTCTGGTCATCCTCCAGACCCTGCACGTTCTGCTTCCCAGCTCCTCCCCACCTTCTTCTTCAGGATGCACTATGATGTAAGGGAGGGTGGGGGTATCTTGACTTAGGAGAGTGGAGGGAGGGCTCTTGACATCTGATGTAAGGGGGGTGGGGTGCTCTTGACATCTAGTCTTGCAGATACAACTGGCCCTTTGAGGGCAACCATAATGCTGATGCAATGAAATTGAGCTTGACACCCCTGACCCAGTGCAATCTGCCTCAGGTTGTAATGCTGCCTGTTCTTGATAAAGATCAACAACAATATAATTACAGTTGGCACTGCCAATTTCCACAGAGAGAAATCACTGGGGTGCCCAATTAAAATTTTGCTGTGTGGCCCCATGATCTATAGATACAACTCTGATTCTAACTTTTCGTGTTCTACTTACTTGCAGGTTGTTGAAGATACACACGACATCCTCAAGGAGTACGGTTTCCGATTCGTGAGGAGGGGTCCGATTTACGTGAAAGGCAAAGGCGAGCTTCTCACGTTTTTCCTGAAAGGACGAGACAAACAAGGCTCCTTCATCAATGGCTCATCCGTCACTCTGCCCCACCAAGTGGTGGAGAACTCTTGATAAGCCCATTGTACGGTCAAGCAGCTATCAGCCCAGACAACCCACCATGAAGTCCAAGCAGACTTATGCCACCAAACCTGGAGGTATTTCTCCAGTGCTTACCCTAAAAACACCAGGAAAACAAACGTGAAGAGACAGTATATTTTACACTTTCTTTTATCTCTAAAGTTGCCTTTTTTAAAACGTTTCTGCTTGACGTCTGACCGATCTACACGTATAAAGACCGATGGTCTTAGAAAGATATTCGAGATGCTGTATTCAGTAGACTCAATGGGATGGACACTGATGGTCATCGGTAGATACTGTAGGATTCAGCTGACCCAATGGGATGGAGAAGGATGAGCATTGATAGATAGTGAAGGATTCAACTGACCAACAGTATGGAAAAGGATTACCATCCATAGACACTGTAGGATTCAGCTGACTCAACAAGAAAGACAAGGATGGCCATTAATAGATACTGTAGGATTCAGCAGGCCCAACTGGATGGACAAAGATAACCATCGATAGATACTGTAGGATTCAGCTGACCCAACAGGATGGACAAGGATGACCATACCATCGAAAGATATAGTAGAATTCAGCTGACCCAACGGGATGGACAAGGATGACCATACCATCGACAAATACTGTAGGATTCAGCTGACCCAACAGGATGGACAAGGATGACTGTAGCATTCAGTAGACCCAATGGAATGGACACCAATGACCATCGATAGATACTGTAGGATTCAGCTGACCCAACGGGATGGCCGATGATTATTGATAGATACTGTTGGATTCAGCTGAGCCAACTGGATGGCCAATGACCAGATAGATACTGTTGGATTCAGCTGATGCAAATGGGAAAGACACAGATGACCATCGGTAGAAACTGTAGACGTTACGACATAAGATGCATTACGACACAACATTCAGGGTAGACAACATTTTTTTTATTGGAGCCTTCGATGAGCACAGACTAAGAAAGCGAATTTCGCCAGTCAGAAGACATCCGGCGCTCCGCTGCAAGGGACGGATGGCTCTCTGCTAGTTTACTGTGATAATTACCCGCCCCATGTAGTTAGTGGGATGCAACAAGAGTGCAATATATTTCATTATATTTGGAGGAAAAAAAAAAAAAGGACAAAAGCAGAAAAAAAATGAAAAAGGTAAATATATATATATATATATATATATATATATATATATATATATATATATACACAAAAAAAAAAAAAAAGAATTTAAACCATTTCTATTTTAAGTGTCCGCTAGAATTTTCCTTTCTGCCACCTGCCTGCACCACTCTCACTGCTTCTGGACCACCAATTTTTTTTTCTTTTTTGCTTTAAATGAGAATTTGCAGGAAGGGGAAGACTTAAGGCTGGGTGGCCATTAAGATATCTAGTGCACGTTGGTGCTTGCAGAACAGCAAATCTTCATACAGTCTCTGCCATTCCTCTATTTTTCCCCCCCCAAAAAAACACAGAAATCTAGATAAATATATATACATATATATATATACTTTTGTACAAGAGAACACGCTGCTTCCACAACATGAACCTGGAACAAGATGGCGGTCATGTGGAGAGTTGGTGGTTACATAAAGTCGTATATTGACAGAGGTCTACTTTCGTTGCTTTTTTTTTTCACAGTTATATTTTTACACATTTTTGGATGCTAGAAATCTTGATATGCACTGAAAGAGGGGGAAACAGAGTACGGCATGTAGGGGGGAAGACTAACGCCAAATGGCTTTTCCAACCCAAAATAGTTAAGCTCAGTTTGTGGCTTTTAGAGCTCTCAGGGAGATATCCTCAAGGCCATTTCCTGGGTTGTCTGGCTGTCCCTGCCAATGGGCTGCCCATGATTGCTAGAGAATAAAAAAAAAAAAGAATCAAAAAGCCCAGCTGTGAAAAAGTTCCTATGTTTTTGTTTTGGCCTTGTAGGATGGGCAGAGACACAGACCACTGTGGGGTATCCTCATCATGATATATTTATGAGAGATATAAGATGAGGTTGGACTTTGGGTAGGAGCGGCCTTCTAGGCAGAACTCCAGGCAAAAACATTTCCTCTCTATATACACATCTCATATACCGATATATATATATATATATATATATATATATATATATATATATATATATATATATATATATATATATATATATATATACATATACACACAGTGCCTTGAAAAAGTATTCATACCCCTTGAAATTTTCTACATTTTGCCATGTTACAGCCAAAAACCTAAATGTATTTAATTGGGGTTTTATGTGATAGACCAACACAAAGTGGCAAATGTTTTTTTTTTTTATTTAAAAAAAATAAATATCTGAAAAGTGTGGCATGCATTTGTATTCAGCCCCCTTTACTCTGTCACTCCTAACTAAAATCTTGTGGAACCAATTGCCTTCAGAAGTCAGCGAATTAGTAAATAGAGTCTACCTGTGTGTGTAATTTAATCTCAGTATAAATACAGCTGTTCTGTAAAGCCTTCAGAGGTTTGTTAGAGAACCATAGTGAACAAACAGATTCATGAAGGCCAAGGAACACACCAGACACGTCAGGGATAAAGTTGTGGAGAAGTTTAAAGCAGGGTTAGGTCATAAAAAAATATCCCAAGCTTTGAACATCTCACGGAGCACTGTTCAATCCATCATCCGAGAATGGAAAGAGTATGACACAACTGCAAACCTACCAAGACATGGCCGTCTACCTAAACTGACGGGCCGAGCAAGGAGAGCATTAATCAGAGAAGCAGCCAAAAGGCCCATGGTAACTCTGGAGGAGCTGCAGAGATCCACAGCTCAGGTGGGAGAATCTGTCCACAGGACAACTATTAGTCGTGCTCTCCACAAATCTGGTCTTTATGGAAGAGTGGCAAGAAGAAAGCCATTGTGGAAAGAAATACATAAGAAGTCCCATTTTCAGTTTGCGAAAAGCCATGTGAGGGAGACAGCAAACATGTGGAAGAAGGTGCTCAGGTCAGATGAGACCAAAAGCAAAACTCTATGTGTGGTGGAAAACTAACACTGCACGTCGCCCTGAACGCACCATCCCCACTGTGAAACATGGTGGTGGCAGCATCATGTTGTAGGGATGCTTTTCTTCAGCAGGGACAGGGAAGCTGGTCAGAGTTGATAGGAAAATGGATGGAGCGAAATACAGGGCAATCTTAGAAGAAAACCTGTTAGAGTCTGCAAAAGACTTGAGACTGGGTCAGAGGTTCACCTTCCAGCAGGACAACGACTCTAAACATACAGCCAGAGCTACAATGGAATGGTTTACATCAAAGCATATTTGTGTGTTAGAATGACCCAGTCAAAGTCCAGACCTAAATCCAACTGAGAATCTGTGGCAAGACTTGAAAATTGCTATTCACAGACGCTCTCCATCCAATATGACAGAGCTTGAGATATTTTGCAAAGAAGAATGGGCAAAAATGTCACTCTCTAGATGTGCAAAGCTGGTAGAGACATCCCCAAATAGACTTGCAGCTGTAATTGCAGGGAAAGGAGGTTCTACAAAGTATTGACTCCCGGGGGCTGAATACAAATGTACCCCACACTTTTCACATATTTATTTGTAAAAAATGTAGAAAACCATTTATCATTTTCCTTCCACTTCACAATTGTGCCACTTTGTGTTGGTCTATCACATAAAATCCCAATAAAATACATTTACGTTTTGGGTTGTAACATGACAAAATGTGGAAAATTTCAAGGGGTATGAATACTATTTCAAGGCACTGCATATATACAGTGACACCAGTGGAAATCATCAGTCACCATTTATTTAAACTGGACCTTGCATTATTTTCAATTCCATCTGTAAAAAGTATCCAGTTGTGACTTAAAGCTGAAATCCAGGGACAAATACTTTTTTTTAATATATTCGCCCATAGCCACAAAAGATATAAATCCACACTGTGTGCACTAAATGTCTTGGCAAGCCCAGATAGGACTGTGTAAAAGCAGCAATGACATCATCGCTGTGCTGTACATAGTGCAGAGTTGAGGGAGGGGCCCAGCAGGCTCCTATAGGAGGGGGGCGGAGACCAGACCAGCCACCCTGCACAAGGAGAGAGAGCAGCAGTTAGCGATCATTATTAGCAGATGGAGGTTCTAGACATCCTTTTTCTGCTAATTAGAGGTTTACTGTTGCCTGTGTCCCTTTTGGAGGCTTCTCCTCATCACGATATAAAAAAGGGAAAATGTTTACTATAAGGCCACAAAGAGCAAAAGTTCAAACCCTCCCTCGCTCTATTTAAAAAAAGAAAGTTCTGGCTGGAAATACAATATATTTCTATATTAGAGATACCAGTGCCACTGCCCATCTCCTCGTATTGTGTTTTCTGTGGAGGAGTGCATTCTGCCAATAGCTTGTTGGCATATCAGAGTTATTGAGAAGCCTCAGAGATTGCTTCCCAATATCTAATTCTCTCAAGTCTTGTATGTGGGGTCAGCAGTGCCAAGTATAGTTATCTAGTGCAATGATTCTTTTAAAATGTTTATTAGATAAGAACATCATATATACAGCCAGCGTGTTGCGGGGGAAAGGCCTCCCCCTTCTTCAGGGCTGGATTCAGTCCTTATTGCCACAAAGACACGGTGACAAATCAGCCCTCTTCAGCTTTAAATCCGGCTTTATAGTGAATTTCGTTTGGAAAAAGTTAGGACCAATACAGCTAAGCCTTGATGAAGAGGGAGGTCTTTTCCAGAAATGGGTTGCTAGTATATGACATTCTAACCCAGCCTTTCTCAACCTTTTCAACAGAGGAACCCTTTAGATAACTTTCCGGTCTCAGGAAACCCCTGCTAAAAAGTACTATATATACAACTCAAGATACATTAGTGTGATGGTCAGTGGGAAGAATGCTCCTTACACTTGTGGTCATTGGTAAAAGTTACCCCCTTACGGATAGCTAAAAAGATCAATCAGTGGGAACTTATCCGAGAGGTAGAAATTGCTCAAGGAACCCCTAGCAACCTCTGAAGAAACCTTGGTTGAGAAAGCCTGTTCTAACCAATATTTCAAAGGAATCAACGAAGTGCTCCAAAACTCACACCCCTGAATGGATCATCTAAAAATTCATCCACCATGATCAGATAGGCTAGACCAGGTTTTCTCAACCTTTTTACCCCAGAAGAACCCCTAAGATAGATCAGGTCTCAGGGGACTCTTACCAAAACCAAATTAATGGAAAAAATTCCCCTTACATTGGTGATCGGTGGGAAGAGTGCTCCTTACATTGGAGGTCAGTGAGAAGAATGTTCCTTACATTGGTGATCAGTGGGAAGAATGTTCCTTACATTGGTGATCAGTGGGAAGAATGCTCCTTACATTGGTGGTCAGTGGGAAGAATGTTCCTTACATTGGTGATCAGTGGGAAGAATGCTCCTTACATTGGAGGTCAGTGAGAAGAATGTTCCTTACATTGGTGATCAGTGGGTAGAATGCTCCTTACGTTGGTGGTCAGTGGTAAGAATGTCCCTTACATTGACGGTCAGTGGGAAGAATGCTCCTTACATTGGAGGTCAGTGGGAAGAATGTTCCTTACATTGGAGGTCAGTGAGAAGAATGTTCCTTACATTGGTGATCAGTTGGAAGAATGTTCCTTACATTGGAGGTCAGTGAGAAGAATGTTCCTTACATTGGTGATCAGTGGGAAGAATGCTCCTTACATTGGAGGTCAGTGAGAAGAATGTTCCTTACATTGGTGATCAGTGGGTAGAATGCTCCTTACGTTGGTGGTCAGTGGTAAGAATGTCCCTTACAATGACGGTCAGTGGGAAGAATGCTCCTTACATTGGAGGTCAGTGGGAAGAATGTTCCTTACATTGGTGATCAGTGGGTAGAATGCTCCTTACATTGGTGGTCAGTGGTAAGAATGTCCCTTACATTGACGGTCAGTGGGAAGAATGCTCCTCACATTAGAGGTCAGTGGGAAGAATGTCCCTAACGTTGGTGACTAATGGGAAGAACACTCTTTACATTGGTGGTCAGAGGGTACAATGTCCCTTACATTGATGATCAATGGAAATAATGCTCCTTACATTGGTGGTCAGTGGGAAGAACATTCCTTACATTTGTGGTATTTGGGAAGAATGATCCCTACATTGGCAGTCAGTGGGAAGAATGTCCCTTACATTAGCGGTCAGTGGAAAGAACACCCCTTACGTTGGAGGTCAGTGCGAAGAATGCTGTTTACATTGGTGGTCAGTGGGAAGAATTCTTCTTATATTGGTGGTCAGTGGGAAGAATTCTTCTTACATTGGTGGTCAGTGGGAAGAATACTTCTTACATTGGTGGTCAGTGGGAAGAATGTCCCCTACATATGGGGTCAGTAGGAAGAATCAGCTTTATTGGCAAAGTATGTACGGAATACAAGGAATTTGTGTTTGGTTTAAAAGTAGGCAACCCTTACAGTGGTGGTCAGAATGCCACCCTTACAGACAGCTACAAAGATAATGGGTGCTATGCTGTTGACTCTGCTAAGTGGAATTGTCCCCAGAACTATGTAGGCACCATCGGATGGAAGGTTAATCAGTCACAGCTCATGGAAACCCTAGCAACCTCTGGAGGAGCCCTGGTTGAGAATGGCTGGGCTAGACCATAACTAGGTCACCATACTAGGTCACCTAAACTACAAGTTAACCTCCTTGAATGAGATTTAGACTCCTGCTCTCCATAATCAGTGGGTAGAAGGCTTGTCCCAGTTGGGTTTTTTACAGACTTCTTGTAGGAGCACATACAGATCCCTACAGCCAAAGCTGAGGAAGGCTACTATGTAATACAAATGCATTGACTTAGAAAGAGACCCAGGCATACTATCATTTTCAGAAGGTGGCCACCATAGGAGGCCTCCATAATTCTTTCAGAACAGCTTCCCTTTAGCAAACAGAAGAATTTGCCAAGACACAATTAGCAGCACTTAGTATGGGCCCACAATAAAGCTGCGGTTCCTACTATTTATTTTCATTATCGTGCAAGGTCCTGTTACCACAATCACATGTTTCAGGCACTGGTTGAGGTGCTCAGGATGCACACAAAAGTTAAGGCATGCATGCAGAGCAGTGACCTCAATTGTCTTTTGACTGGAGTTCCCCTTTACGTTCACGGTTTGAAGCGCTGTCCTTTTTTTGGCAATGAGTTGAAGCGAGTTATTGATGGCAGATACACGCATTGTCTTAATTGTAGGCGATCAGCAAGTATTGTGGCAATAGTCAGCTATAAGGTATTGTTCTTACAAAATAAACAGCAAGTATAGAAATCCTTCATCTGGATGGAGATGGAGAAAGAACAAAATGTTTACATTCCTGAATTCATGTGCTGTGTATATCCCTAATTCCGCACCCAGGGTTTATGAATTCATAATTTATTTGGATTTTAGATGAGTTTTCTCACCATTTTCCAGTAGTAAGGCATGATGTGGGTGCTGGGATTAAATATCTGCCGTGTGCATTCATGGGAGTTAGGTCACACCAGGCCAGCCACAAAAGTTGGCAGAAGACTCCAAAACATGGGTTAAAGACGCTGGAAGGTTGGAGTTTTATTATATGTTAATTTTCTATTGTTGTCATCATCCAACGCTATGATGGTGGCATGACTATGGAGAATCTGGATATTGGGCTGGTAGCTTCTGCACACAAACAATGCCAACCTTGAGTCAAATAAGTCTAAGATAGAGACACCACAACGCAATATTTAAGTCCAGGTGTAATTTTCATTAAGAAGATAAGTTTACGAAATCCAACGTGTTTTGGGGTCTATACACCGCCCCTTCATCAGGGCTTAGTATGATGGTGGTATAACTGAAGAATCTGGGCTATCAACTTCTGCATGCCGAACAATGCCAACCTTGGGTCAACATAGGGGGAAATCAGTGTAGGATTGAAGCACCACAGACTAATCTTCACGTTTAGATGTAAACTTCATCAAGAAGATAAGTGTACGAAATCATATGTGTTTCAGGGGCTATACTTCGCCACCTTCATCGAGGCTTAGTATGATGGTGTTCTGACTATGAAGAATCTGGGCTGTCTTCTTCTGCACACCGAATAATGCAAACCTTGGGTCAACATAGGGGGAAATCAGTGTAGGGTTGAAGCACCACAGACTAATCTTCACGTTTTAGATGTAAACTTCATCAAGAAGATAAGTGTACGAAATCATATGTGTTTCAGGGGCTATACTCCGCCACCTTCATCGAGGCTTAGTATGATGGTGTTCTGACTATGAAGAATCTGGGCTGTCATCTTCTGCACACCGAATAATGCAAACCTTGGGTCAACATAGGGGGAAATCAGTGTAGGGTTGAAGCACCACAGACTAATCTTCACGTTTAGATGTAAACTTCATCAAGAAGATAAGTGTACGAAATCATATGTATTTCAGGGGCTATACTCCGCCACCTTCATCGAGGCTTAGTATGATGGTTTTCTGACTATGAAGAATCTGGGCTGTCATCTTCTGCACACCGAATAATGCAAACCTTGGGTCAACATAAGGGGGAATAAGTGTAGGAATGAAGCACTACAGTCTAATCTTCAAGTCCAGATGTCATTTTTATCCTAAAGAGAAGTTATTTACAAAAGCCAATGCATTTCAGGGACCATATTCCTCAACCTCCATTGGGGCTTGAAGACTCAACGTAGGCGGAATCAAAAATCAATGAGTAATTTATTTCCAGCTGGTTTCAACTGCTGTACAGGCTCGCCCAGTATTAAAACACTGAATTTTTTTTACTGATTGTTGAGTCCACATACATTGTTTCTTCAAACCCTGATAAAGGGGGCAGATTATAGCCTCAGAAACACATTTGATTTTGGAAATAACATCTTCGGGATAAAATTACATCTGAATTGAAACATTACGGTGTGGTGCTTCAGTCCTAGACTTGCTTACCCCTATCGTTCATTGTACAGAAGCTGCCAGCCCAATATCCAGATTATTCATACTTGTACCACCATCATACCAAGCTCCGATGAATGGGCAGAGTATAGCTTCCAAAATGCATTTGTTTTGTACATAACTTCTCTTCGGGATAAAATTACATCTGGACTTCAACATTATGGTATGGCGCTTCAATCTTAGACTTATTTACCCTCATGCCAACCCGAAGTTGGCATCATTCGTTGTAGAGAAGCTGCCAGCTCAATATCCAGATTTTTCATACATGTGCCACAATCATACCGAGCCCTGATGAAGAGAGTATAGCAGTCAAGACGTGTTGGCTTTTGAAAAAAAAAAAATTGTCTGTGGAATAAAATACCTTGAACTTGAATATTATGGCATAGTACTTCAATCGGCTCTGTCATTAGAAATGATGCAAATGTTTAAACTGGAGTTCTTCTTTCAGAAATAGAGCCAATTATAGATTTGCACAGCACATGAAATACAAATATTTTTGTGATAATTTAGGTAAAAAATTTCAGTTCGGTTCCACTGGCAGGAACTAGCGAGGGGTTTATTTATTCTGAACTTGTGTAGACTTCGGACCCATCTCCGCTACGCAGTCATCACACTTGTTACTCATGGCAGGGGAGGACATGGAAATGTTTTAAAGTATGTCTACAATTTAAGATCACATCTACTGTCATTTATTTATTTTTTTGGTATCTGCTTTTAATAAACTGCACTCTTGCTATAATTTATGCTGGAATTTTTGTTTTTTTGCAGTGGTAATATCTAACAGTAAAATGAGATGTGCAATGAAAAAGAATTGTGGTGGTGATTTACAAAAGACACACACGACAACGTGATTTGCAGGCTGTAAATCACCTTGTCAGTGGTAGCGAACCCCTTCCTTAGGACTTACATTTCAGAAACCGATCCTCTCTTGGGGATCAACATCCTTAGAAATTTAAAATGATCAATTTGTTGTAGCATGGGAATGTAAAGGGTATATATAGAATGACATCATCAATACATATAAAATGTTAAACGTTTATCCTACAAAAGGTTAAAAACACATATAAATGTCACAGAAAACAAAAAGGTCAACCTATATATTCCATGTCAGTAAGGACTTCATCAGGAGTTTTGTGGATCGAATCTACAATATAGCTCAACGTGTTTCACATTTTACATATCTTCATCAGGAAAATTTGTGGATAGAATCTACAATATAGCTCAACGTGTTTCACATTTTACATATCTTCATCAGGAAAATTTGTGGATAGAATCTACAATATAGCTCAACGTGTTTCACATTTTACATATCTTCATCAGGAGCCTTTGTGGATAGAATCTATAATACTAACAGCACTTGTATATATGTTTTTCATCAATACAGGAATATAGGTCTTCATACCCAAGGTCAAGCCTAAATTCTTTTTTTTTTTTTTAGAATTGAAGTTTGACCTTCAGTATGAAGGCATATATTCTTACATTGATGAATAATGTATATACAAGTGCTGTTATGTTTTTGTTATAAAATATATACCAAAATTATTTGAAAATTCTATCAACGAATGCTCCCGCTAAAGATATTCAAAACATGTCGAGCATGCAAAGTTATTTACAAAAGCCAACACGTGGCATGAGTGCTTACTGGCATGGAGTATATAGGTCAACCCTTTTGTTTTATGGGACATGTATATGTGTTTTTAAGCTTTGTAGAATAAAGTTTATAGATTTTATATGTGTTGATGGGGTCATTGTATATATGCCCCTTACAGTCCCTTGCTACAACAAACTGATAATTCTGGATATATCATATGGGATGTGGGCAAATTTTGACGATATATTTTAAGATACAGTTGCATCCTTAGAAACTGCTGTGGGACGGAGGGTGGGTCAACCCTCGGCATACCCAGTCCAATCCAATGCCATCCACAGAAACCGATCCTAGCCTACTTTATTTAGTAGAAGATATTCTCTATAAAATCTCTTTCCTTGACGTCCACTGAGGGACATTGTTGTGTGATGGCGGTGGGGCCAACTCTCAAAAGTCATACAGGAGAATGGGACACTAGCAAACCAAACAACTGTAAGCTGGCCCAGGATGACCTCCTCCTACCCAGCATGCCTCCGTTTGTAACAAGCAGTATTAAAATCTAACTTTGACTTTCATTTAACTTTTAATAGTTTTCCTATATTAATACATGCGCCTGCTGTCAGTGCTGTATGAACTGCATTAGCATCAGCTAAATACAGTATACAGCACCGTGTTCCGGAAACAGTACTTCCCGTCCCTGGAACAATATCAAGTCAGCACTGCTCAGCCATTCACAGGGACTTTGAATACAAGGCTTCCTCTAAATTGGCTGAGGTGGAGGGGTGGGCGGATGATGTCACGATCTCTACCTCAGTCAATCAGAAGAAGCCTTGTATTCATTTATAAAAATACAAGGCTTCCTGTTAATGGCTGAGCAGCGCTATATCCTGAAGGAAAAAGCTTGTTTGGGCCATCTTGGTCTAAATTAACTATTTCAATTTGGGCTTTAGGAACATGATCTACAAAAAACACACAGCAGGAGGAACACAGGTATTTAGATACGATCAGGAGGTCCAAAAGTGTGGGCTGTGCAACATCTTCCCAAGAGCCCCCTGAAGGATCATCGCTCAAACTGATGCCAGAGTAGTCCGAACCCCCCTCTGTCTGTCTGATAGGGGTACCTTCCAAACACGACCAGAGAAAGTGTTAGGAGGTCCAAAAGTGAGAGCTGTACAACAGCACCATCAAGCCCCGTGAGAATGGAACTCGGGACTGCTTGCTTCTTAGGAGCCCCCTGAAGGACCAATGCCCAAACTGATGTGAGATTAGGCTGAACCCCCAGAGCCTGATAGGGGAACCTGCCAACAGGACCAGAGAAAGTGTCAGGAGGTCCAAAAGTGAGGGCTGGGCAACAGAACCATCACACCCAGTGAGAATGAATCTAAGGGATTGCCTGCTTCCCAAGAGGCCCCAAACAGATGCCAGATTAGGCCTGATAGGGGTACCTGCCAACACGACCAGAGGAAGAACACAGAGGAACAGCCTCATGCTCAAGACTGGTCACCACTCTAAGGAATGACTCCACACGGATGGACCAAGCTGACCAGAGCCCACCGAAATAGTTGGAAGAAATTCCAATGTAGTAGGGAAGAAAAACCCCACAACCGGATGTGGTCAACAATGAAATGGGGTCAAGTCCTTTTAGGAACAAGTTCAGAAAGGGGTCCTAGAAAAAAACAGGTCCTGATAAAAAAAAAAAAATGGTTAGACTTTTCTTAGTAGAGTTGAAGAAAAGATGTCTATCTTCTCAAGAAACAAAGACAAATCTGAGGTATGCTGAGTAGATGAGGGGTTTTCCTGGGCTGGCCCTACAGTTTTTGTTTGTTGGTATCCAGAACTCCTGTAGGCAGCAGTATAACCCAACAGTGTATGATTCCTGTGTCTCTCAATGTATGAAAACAAACAGTCTTCTGACTTCCTGTCCTCTCTGGTTAACCAACATCCTTAGACAATGTCGTTGGATGGAGTGGGGCCAACCCTAGGTATACACAGGCCAATCCCCCTCTGCCCACAGACATCAATTTCAGCCTATTTTATGCAGTAGGAAGGGATGCCACTTCCTGCTCCCAGGAAAAAAATAAACATTTATTCTGTAACTTCGCCAACCAAACGCCCATTCTTGGAATGTCCTGTTTTCTTTGGTTTTCTACCTGTATTTCTATAGGAGGGAGAAAAAGCGGGATAAACTCCAGGAAAGTTCAAGCGCTGGCAACTTTATTGTACCAGACAGAGTCCCTGCCTCTTACCTCCTCCTCTTATGTGTTCCACCCACAAAGTTGGGCTTAAACTGTAGCTTGGGCTTCATCCATGCCCAGCTGTGGGCTAAATGTCTCAGAGAAGGTCCCAGGCAGGCACTCTTTGCTTGCTTGTCCAAAACAATAAAGTTGCCAGTGTTTGAAATTTCATTATGTTCAACCGGCTTTTTCTCCTTCTTAGGCTCACGTTATTTATGGGCCATGAGACAAGCCCCCACCATTTTTTTTTTAGCACCCGGGTCTTTCAGGGAATGACCAGACCTAGTGCTTGAGATCAGCAGACTCTGCTTGCTATAAACAGTTTGTTGGCAGGATATAAACACTGGTGAGACAAGCCCCCACCATTTTTTTTAGCACCCGGGTCTTTCAGGGAATGACCAGACCTAGTGCTTGAGATCAGCAGACTCTGCTTGCTATAAACAGTTTGTTGGCAGGATATAAACACTTATCTACATTTTGTGTTTGCCTTGGGGTCAAACACAAAATGTAGCATCCCTCCCGATTTCCTTAGGTCAACCAGACTAAGAGGGTCTATTTATAAAACATTCGTTGGACGAAAGGCCTACAGATTTGTGCAGGCTGGACGAATTATTCCTGTATTTTCTCTGTAGATATACAATCGGCGGCTCCATCTAATGGCCAAAATGCAGTATGGTTTTCTGAAATACCTCAATGAGAAAATAAAGCACATTTTGGTACAACCAAAGGAAATGAATCTATTACAGAAAATACAGGAAGATTTGCCAAGGCTGCATGAACATGTGACATTCGTCCAACACATGTTTTACAAATAGATCCCTAGGTTCCATTTTAGCAAGAAACCTATAACGCTCAGACTGATTATATAAAAGAAATGAAGATAGCAATTTTCACTTTTGAAAGATTTCAGCCTGTGCACCAGAGGGCCTCTGTCAGTATTTCCAGAACAGAATCAGGAAAGAATCGGCCACGGAGGTGGCTAAAATCCTTTATTTGCATATAAAATTACAAAGAGGGGCTGTATTTTAAGCAAAACAGGAGTGCCATAATTTCACAAAAAAAAAAAAAATGTCACTTTTGATAAAACAAAAAAAAAAGTGCATAGAAGGCCAGTGACTTCCTATGCCTCTGCAACGTTGCAAAGGCATCTCTTAAGCTCAGTCCAATGTGGGGGGAAAAAAGCCTATGACTGCCCCATGGGTCAGGTGACCACCTCGCTCACACTGGGTTCTGCACTGCCTGGGCGATGGGCGGGACCAAGACATATCCCCAAACATGACCTAAGCATCCTCCCTGGTCTTCCCTGCCAGCAATGACAATCAGGAGGAGCTGCTGATGCTGTTATCAGCCTCCCAGCTGCCTATGTCACACGCAGCACCACCTGATTGGGCAGATAGTTGCATTGACTGACAGTAGCTCCTCCCGAAAAACCTGGCTATCAGACTGGGAAGGGTGGAGCAGTGTTTTTCATCATCCCCTCTGGTTATAGGAAGTGGAGTATTGTTCCCTACCAGTCCATCCAGATAAAGGCCCCGACCGGGTTAAGGTCGCAAGCTCCTTTGGGCTTGCCTTGTGGTAAGCGCGCATTTCTTATTGAGCTATCACGGTGGTGCGGTGGAGGAATGTTTTACCCAATCATTTATTTATTCACTCTGAAGACCGAAATTTGAGCCTAGGCTTTCTCACAACACTTTTTATGGACCAAAATGTCGCCTTGTTAATGCTGTATCACTTAATCAGTATTGGTTTAATATATTAAGTTTATTGGTACACACATTTTTGTGTTAATATTTTTTTGGTAAAATTTTAAGGTTCATTTTACATTTAAATATTATTTACTCACCTTAGGGATATTAGCGCTGCTACCTCTGTTACTATTTATGTCATTGTGTGTATCTCACATAGAGCGGCTGCTTTTTTAAAATTTTTTTAGAATTTTGAAACCACTGATTTGACATTTTTTGTTTGGCTATTCACATTATTATTCTTTGTGGCACGATTTGCAAGAAATTATTTGTGTACTATAGCGTGGTATTTTTCCCACTAGACTGGGAAGGGTGCCTGCGTCATCTTGACATTTTTCAGGTTGGTCATGCCTGAGCATTGAAGACCCTACAATGAATAAGGTGGTCGTGTGACCAGTGGCTGCATTCATTTTCTTTTTTAAGCTAACATTTTCAGCAAGTACAGAAAGTACCTGTTCATCCTGCCGGAAATGCATCGTCCTTGTCACTTCTTGGGAGCTGCACCGACGTATCACTTCCTTCCTTGCTATCTTCTGTAAACTACTGATTGCCCTGCCCCCCCCCCCCATGTAATGGAGATGAAGAGATATGGACATGTTTGTAGTCTATCAGGAGAGCAAGCTAGGGTGACAACCATGGCTCCCTCTATATATATAGTGAAGGAGTAACATGGCCACCCAAGGACAAGAAGTGTGGTCCATATCAGGTGAGCAGCCTAGGGTGACAACTATGGCTCCCTTCATGAATACAGTGGAGGAGTGACGTAGCCACACAGAGACAGGAAGTGTAGTCCATATCAGGAGAGCAGCCTATGGTGACAACCATAGTTCCTTCTATAGATACAGTGGAAGAGTGATGTGGCCACCCAGGGCCAGGAAGTGTAGTCCATATCAGGAGAGCAGCCTAGGGCGAGAACCATGGCTCCCTCTATAGATACAGTGGAAGAGTGATGTGGCCACCCAGGGCCAGGAAGTGTAGTACATATCAGGAGAGCAGCCTAGGGTGACACCCATGGCTCTCTCCACAGATACAGTGGAGGAGTGACATGGCCACACAGGGACAGGGAGTCTAGTTTATGAGAGCAGCCTAGGGTGACAACCATGGCTCCCTCCATAGTTAAAGTGGGGGAGTGATTTAGCCACACAGGGACAGGAAGTGTAGTCCATATCAGGAGAGCAGTCTAGGGTGACAACCATGGCTCCCTCCAAAGATACAGTAAAGGAGTAAGGTAGCCACACAGGGACAGGAAGTGTGTTGTTTACAGGGTAAAAATAAAGCAAAAAAATTTAAAAAACATGAAAAAGAAAATGATTGCAGCGACCACCAGCAAGGACTAGAAAGCTGCAATATATTACATTTTTGGTCTGGGGTTTAAATTCACTTTAAGGCATGGGTGCTTAACCTGTGGCCCTCCAGCTTTTTGTGGAATTACAAGTCCCATCGTGCCTCTGCCTTTGGAAGTCATCCTTGTAACTGTTCAGCAATGCCTCATGGGACTTGTAGTTCTGCAACAGCTGGAGGGCCACAGGTTGAGCACCCATGCTTTAAAGGGTTAGTTCACCTTTTCATAAAGAATAAAAAGGTGAACACCTTACACCCCTTAACCTGTGGTCTCCACAGTACATACCTCCCATAGGGGATGAGCAGTCAGTGCTTGTGTATCCGGTGTTCTCCCTCTTCTCTCTGCAGTGCTTCCAGGATGGATCAGAGCGATGCTCTGTGCTGGCGCTGGCCAATCAGAATCACTCTAATCCCTCCTAGAAGCACTGCACAGAGAAGAGAGAGGATTACAAATCCCCAGACCTCGTACACTGACTACATGGGCACTGACAGCTCATCACTTAGTTAAGTACGGCAGGGACTGGGGGTTGGCGAGATTTTGCTCTCTCCAGTTTTAGTAAATCAACCTCCATATTGCTTCATGTTTTTAAATACAGACAGACGGATACATACAACAGAAACGTGCACAACGTATTAATTTTTTCACTTCATACAATCGGGTTGATTTATTAAAACTGGAGAGTGCAAAATCTAGTGCAGCTGTGCATGGTAGCCAATCAGCTTTCAACCTCAGCTTGTGCATTTAGGCTTTGACAACAAAAACTGGAAGCCGATTGGTTTCTATGCAGAGCTGCACCAGATTTTGCACCCTCCGGTTTTAATAAATCTCTCTCCTTGTGTGTTCTACACCATTGAGTGAAAATCCGCCATCTACATTTCAGCCACAAGAGGGCGTATGCTGACACTCTCCCGTCAGCCCTCATTACATGAAGTGTTACAGAATTCTGATTGTATTAAAATGAAGTCCCTGTAGAAAAAAGGAGGACAATAAACACTTCATAAAGTCCCTCATATCTGTACCGTGGAAGTCCTGACTATGCTGGGGCAGCAGAACATGTTCATTGAAGAATAGGAGGGCGCGGGAAGCGTCTCTATGTAGTCATTGAGTCCAGGGCCCTGTGCAGGGCTGTGCCGGAGAACAGGGACACGTGGGATGAGATCATCTCCTGAGTCCAGGCCTCGGCATCTGAAATATTAGAGAGAGAAACTTCAATATCATCAGGAGAGGGACACATAAAATATACAAGCGGAGTTGTGGGATCCAGTGAAAAGTGCAGGTATTAGCTCCAGTGGGGGGCAGCTTTCTTGATATGGGGGCTTCAAGTGTGGCCCTCCGACATCACCAAAGGGCCACACATTCAATTCAGTGAATATGCAGTGTAGGAGACAAACAAACAGGATATAGTCAGAGACTGCAGACATGATACAGGAGATGGTCAGAGACTGCAGACATGATACAAAAGATGATCAGAGACTGCAGACATGATACAGAAGATGATCAGAGACTGCAGACATGATACAACAGATGGTCAGAGAATGCAGACATGATACAGGAGATGGTCAGAGACTGCAGACATGATACAGGAGATGATCAGAGACTGCAGACATGATACAGGAGATGGTAACGAAGGGGCACTCAACAGAGCTGCCCGCTTTCGCCTCTCTTGTTTGTCTTGGCTATGGAACCGCTGGCGGAGGCGATCCGTTCACATCCAAATATAAAAGGTATTGAAGTTGCAGGTTCTGCTCATAAGATCTCCTTGTTTGCAGACGACATCCTAATGACTCTGACTGCACCCAGAATCTCGCTGCCTAATTTATTCTCCCTTTTGGAGACCTTTGCGTCTCTTTCGGGACTACATGTTAACCCCTACTAAGTCTAAAGCGATGTCCGGAAACCTGTCCTCCTCGGGAACTGACCTCTCTAAAAGCCAATTTCCCATTTCAATGGCTCCCCTCATTGCCCTATCTCGGTATACAGCTCACTCCCAAATATGACAGACTGTACCAGGCCAATTTCCCGCCTCTCTTTAGAAAACTCCCTGACATGTTATCCTCCTGGTCCCACCTCCCGCTATCCTGGTTCAGGATCTCTGTGGTTAATATGACCTACCTCCCAAAACTGTTGTATCTATTTAAAGTATTACCAGTCCTGATCGCCTCCTATATATTATGAATTCACCAACCCAAGCTCTTGAAATTTGTCGGATCAACGGAGGTCTTTCAGTCCCCAATCTTCAGGCACACTACACGGCAGCGAACATAGCCCCACTATCCCACCTTCATGACACATATCAAATGCTGCTATGGGCCGTTATTGATCTGGTCGAATCTCACCCTATACCCATTTCCTCTGTACCCTGGCTCCCCCCCCCACGAAATGCCCGCGCGGGTTTGGGCCGTGTATGACACATTCTCTTCGCCTATGGGACTCTGTTAAATTCTCGGCAGGACTACTATCCCCTCCACTTACCATTACTGGTTCTTACTCATTGCCCTTTATTTGCCCCCAGTTGTGAGAATCCTAAATAATTCTCATGGTTGACAGATAATGGATTCACTGACGTTCATTCTCTGTTCACCCCTACGAGAATAATAACATTCGATGTTCTCAGATTTCCCCATGATATCCCCCTTTGTGAACATTATAGTTACCTTCAAATTAAACACTTCCTCCAACAACTCACAAAGGCCTGACCTACCCCATACACCTTGACCCCATTTGAAAGCATCTGCAGGGCTAAACCCCATTCCCCGGGAGTAACATCTTTACTTTACTCCTCAAGCATTACCTCTAGGAAGCCCCCAGTGACATCGTGTCATCTCCAAAGAGACTTGGGTAAACAGTTGGACCCAGAGGACTAGAAGATCACGACAATAGCCCTTACGAAGAGTTCTAGGAATGTTCTCATTCTGGAAAATGCATACAAAGTGTTCTATAGATGGTATTATATGCCAGCTAGACTAGCTCGTTTTATTCCTTCCTATTCCCCTCACTGTTTGTTACCGGGGTTGTTCGCAGAAAGGTACCATGGCCCACATTTGGTGGACTTGCCCCAAAGTATGTAGACTATAGGTCAGGGTCTACACCCTTCTTCGTAACATGCTCCATTTCAACCTTAAAAGAGACCCCTATGAAGCCCTTCTGTGTAAACCTAGCCTTGCACTCCTCCACCCGGAATGCCAATTGGCCCAGCACCTCTTTAATGAAACCAAGTTGACCATTGCGAGGGCATGGAAAACCCCAGTACTCAGCTTCGAAGCAGGTAAAAACCTGCATGAACGACATCATGATTAATAAGAAATTGGCAGCCCTCACCTCTGATACTCACAATACATTTCTCAGGGTCTGGCAGCCATGGATATCATACAACCAGTCCTCCGGGTTCAACAGCCTACTTCTTTCAATTTAAGGGTCTCCGGATGCACACCCCTCCCCCAATGGACTCTTCCCTCCTTTCTCTCTTCCTTGTCTTTTTTTTTCTCTCTTATATCACCCCTTGTCTTCTACAGTCTAACCATTCCCTTTCTTTTTCTGTATACTTTCTCTGACACTCCTAGTTTCCAGGAGTCGGCCCAGTTAAGATAGTTACAGTGATGAAAAAAAAAACAAAAAACAAATAAAAATAAATAAAAACCAAACAAACAATTGTTTTTCTTTCTTATCCATAATCAATATGCAGTTAATCTATGTATGTATGTATTCACCCCTCTTTATTGCTTTGGGTTTCCGAGCCTTTGCCTACAATACAATAAACTCTGGGGCATTAAATGATCTATTTGTACTGATGAATATTGTACCACGTGTATAACATCCCTTTGTTGGGATCTTCCTCTCCATTTTATGTTTGATGTAACCATCACACTCTTGCACTAATCTGTTGAATTTACTTTTCTACCTATAAAGACTTTGTAAAAGAAAAAAAAAGTTGTTTTATTGAGTTAATGTTTTATTGTTACCATTGTTTGCTCTGCAAGTACGCTATTCAGCTGCAGCGCGTATTTATGTATTTTGACAGCAACAGCGTTTGTTCTCACGATATGTATATCAGCGACTCCAGCGCTGTAGGAGGTGATTTCACCACCACAGTTAAAACAAAACAGTGCATGTATGTCCATCATTAGAAGTGGGTGAATGAAGGGTGGTATTCTAATGGTGGGCATACTCACCGATCAATCTCTTTTTTCGTTCAGCCCACATCCTGCATGAAAAAAAAGAACATTGCAATATATGCCCAACAAGGACCAGCAACATACTGGTAGGTAGTTGGATTTTGAGTGGTTATAACAGAATGATGCCTGCAGGTTTAGGTGTCATCTTGGCATCATTCTTTTCAGCCAGCGGCCGGCTTTCATGTAAAAGCAATCCTAGCTAATTAGCAGCTAGACTGGTTTTACAAGCAGTGGGAGGGAACTTCCTCCCCCCCGCCATCTTCCATGGTATTCTCAGGCTCTCCTGTCCCACCGGGTAACCTGAGAATGCAGCCGGAGGTTCCGCCAGTTGACCATAGAGCTAATCGGAGACCAGAATGGTTACAATCATGTCTATGGCCAAAGAAACCGGAAGCTATGAGCATTTCATGACTTCGGTTTCACAGGATATAAACAGCGCCATTGGGAAAATTTGAAAGCATCTGATCATACCAATCTTGGTGTGGTCAGATGCTTTGAGGGCAGAGAAGAGATCTAGAGTTTAAAATTTTTTCCAAAAAAAGAGTACCTGTCACTACCTATTGCTATCATAGGGGATATTTACATTCCCTGTGATAACAATAAAAAAAAAAAAAAAATTAAAGGAACAGTGTAAAATAAAATGAAAAAGCAAAATAAATAATAAAAACCCCTGTCCTCCCGTGCTCGCATGCAAAGGCGAACGCAAGCGTCAGTCTCGTGTCCTATGTAAACAGCAATTGTACTATTCATGTGAGGTATCACCGTGAAGGTCAGATCGAGGGCAGTAATTTTAGCAGTAGACCTCCTCTGTAAATCTAAAGTGGTAATCTGTAAAGGCTTTTAAAAATGTAGGTAGTTTGTCGCCGCTGCACGGTTGTGCGCAATTTTAAAGAATGTCGTGTTTGGTATCTATGTACTCGGCATAAGATCATCTTTTATATTTTACCAAACATTTGGGCAATGTCTGTTTTAGTGCATTAAAATTCAAAAAAGGTGTTTTTTTTTTCCAATAAAATTGCGTTTGAAAAAATCGCTGCGCAAATACTGTATGAAAAAACAAAATTGCAAAACAAAAAATCAAAATTGCAACACCCACCATTTTAATCTGTAGGGCCTTTGGTTTAAAAAAATATATAATGTTTTGGGGTTCAAAGTAATTTTCTAGCAAAAAAAAATGTTTTTCATGTAAACAAAAAGTGTCAGAAAGGGCTTTGTCTTCAAGTGGTTAGAAGAGTGGGTGATGTGTGGCATAAGCTTCTAAATGTTGTGCATAAAATGCCAGGACAGTTCAAACCCCCCCCCAAATGACCTCTTTTTGGAGAGTAGACACCCAAAGCTATTTGCTGGTAGGCATGTTGAGTCCATGGAATATTTTATGTTTTGCCAAAAGTTTCAGGAAAATTACAATTCATTTTTATTTTTTTTACACAATGTTGTCACAAAATGATATATTGCTCACACATGCCATGGTTATATGTGGAATTACACCCCAAAATACATTCTGCTGTTTCTCCTGAGTATGGAGAAATCACATGTGTAAGACTTTTTGGTTGGTAAGTTATTGGCTGAGAGGCATGTTGAGTATTTTGCAGCTCCCATTTATTTTTCAAATTTCTTTTTTCAATTTTCAAAAATTGTGACAAAAAGCAAGATCTGCAAAATACTCAACATGCCTCTCAGCCAATAACTTGGGGTGTCTACTTTCCAAAATGGGGTCATTTGGGGGGGTTTGTGCTATCTGGGCATTTCATGGCCTCCAAAACTGTGATAGGTAGTGAGGAGTGTAATCAAAAATTTACGCCCTTAGAAAGCCTGAAGGCGGAGTTTTTTTTTTTTTTAATTTTCCTGAAACTTGTGGCAAAATATAAAATATTCCATGGACTCGACATGCAAATAGCTTGGGGAGCCTACTTTCCAAAATGGGGTCATTTAGGGAGGGGGTGGTTGTGCTATATGGGCATTTTATGGCCTCCGAAACTGTGATAGGCAGTGAGGAGTGAAACCAAAAAAGTACGCACTTAGAAAGCCTCAAGGCGGTGATTGGTTTTAGGGGTCCTGTACACGGCTAGACTGCCAAAAAGTCTCACACATGTGGTATCCCCGTACTCAGGAGAAGCAGCAGAATGTATTTTGGGGTACCATTTCACATATGCCCATGGCATGTTTGAGCAAAAAGTCATTTCAGTGACAACTTTGTGTAAATTTCTATTAAATTTTTTTGTGATTTTTCAATCACTTGTGACAAAAAATAAAATAAAATATTCAATGTGCTCAACATGCCTCATAGAGAATTCCTTGGGGTGTCTACTTTCCAAAATGGGGTCATTTGGAGGGGGGGGGGTTGTACTGCCCTGCCATTTTAGCACCTCAAGAAATGAGATAGGCAGTCATACACTAAAAGCTGTGTAAATTCCAGAAAATGTACCCTAGTTTGTAGCCGCTATAACTTTTGCGCAAACCAGAAAAATGTACGCTTATTGAAATATTTTTTAACCCAAGACATGTAGCTGAATGCATTTTGGCCTAAATGTAGGACTAAAATTTAGTTTATAGTATTTTTTTTCTAACAAAAAAGTAGAAAATATAATTTTTTTTCAAAATTTTCAGTCTTTTTTCGATTATATAGCAAAAAATAAAAAATGCAGAGGCGATCAAATACCACCAAAGGAAAGCTCTATTTGTGGGGAAAAAGACGCAAATTTCACATGACCGTGCAATTACCAGTTAAAGCAGCGCAGTGCCAAATTTAAAAAAATGCTCTGGTCATTAGGGGGGCAAATCCTTCCGGGGCTGAAGTGGTTCCAGGGATCCGAAGATTGCTGAGTGGTCATCAGCTTCTACTGTCTGTAACCGGATCCTGTCTATACCTGGCCTGTTTGATTGTGCTTGTTCCTGATACCTTGTTGCTGACCCGGCTTGTGACCTGACTGCCTTTACCTACCATCCCGGTGCCTTTTATACTTGTCTGATACTGACCCCGGCTTAGCCCTGAGTCCGCTTTGGATCTGATACTGTACCTCTGCTTCTTGACCGTTACTGGCGTTCTGCCTTCCTGACCACCCGAGATCCTGCATGCGCCTGCTCACCAGCTTGGTTGCTGCCTGCTGCTCTGCACCTGTTGCTGTGTACCTGCACCTGCCAGTCCACCAGTCTGCCTGCTCTCCTGCACCTGCTGCCGTGTATCCACCTCTGCTAGTCCATGAGTCTGCCTGCTGCTTGGTACCTGCTGCAAGTACCTTCCGTCCAGGATCTCCAACAATTCACCCGTGCCACTCCGTGCCTTATATTGTGTCACCACCTTCAGGATTAACAGGACAGGAGGTGTAAGGGAAAGCAGCATAGTTTTTAAAAAGGTTTTGCAGGATTTCCTTTTATTTGTACTGCATTTTGTTTTTTATCTGTTTTGTATACTACAAAAAAAATGCAGTGCATAGCTAAAGTTTGGACTTGAAGAAAAGGTAGCAAACCTACTGGATGGGTGATGTTGGTGATATCAGTTCAGAAGTGGCAATGGAAAGGCTGATTCCCCTATCTGCCAAGGGAACAACTCTTCCAGTGAAGATGAGGGACGAGGGTAGAGAAAGGAAAAAAACAGATACTGGTGGGAGGGGACTCAGCTATTAAAAGGACACATAGGGCAATCTGTCACAAAGACCGTGATTGATGAACAGTTTGTTGTTACCAGGCGATGGGGAGGACCGGGCCCTGGGGAGGACCGGGCCCTGGGGCTACCGGGCGCTGGGGCTGGGGAGGACCCAGCAATCATGGTACTTATTGGTACCAATGACAAAATTAGAGGAAGATGAAGCATCTTAAAAAAAGCATTTCAGTGACTTAGGGGCTATATTATAGAAAAGGACCTCCAAGGCAGCATTCTCAGAAACACTGCCTGTACCTCGAGCCACAACAGAGAGGCAGCAGGAGCATAGGGAACTTCCAGCAGCTGTATAGCCACTAGGATTACTTTAACAATGTGCAGAATCGCCAGTCCTAAAAAAACACCAGGATCATGACTGTAGCTGCGGACAGTATGTTAAAAGTTAACAGGGGTCAAAGGTCCCTGTTGGTATGTACATAATGTCATACAAACATGGTTAGTAATTATGAAATGGAGGCAAACCTCCCAATGGGTGGGGAAAGTCTCCCTGGCAAGCTGCCTGCCGAAACCATAACATTTTATATATATATATATATATATATATATATATATATATATATACACACACACATATACATACACACATATACACCCACACAGTGCTTTGAAAAAGTATTCACACCCCTTGAAATTTTCCTTATTTTGTCATGTTACAACCAGAAACTTACAGTAAATGTATTTTGTTGGGATTTTATGTGATAGACCAACACAAAGTGGCACATAATTGTGAAGTGGAAGAAAATGATAAATGGTTTTCAACATTTTTTACAAATAAATATGTGAAAAGTGTGGCGTGCATTTTTTATTCAGCCCCCCTGAGTTAATACTTTGTAGAACCACCTTTCGCTGCAATTACAGCTACAAGTCTTTTTGGGGATGTCTCTACCAGCTTTGCACATTTAGAGAGTTACATTTTTGCCCATTCTTCTTTGCAAAATAGCTCAAGTTCTGTCAGATTGGATGGAGAACGTCTGAGCAGATATTTTCAAGGCTTGCCGCAGATTCTCAATTGGATTTAGGTCAGGACTTTGACTGGGTCATGCTAACACATGAATATGCTTTGATCTAAACCATTCCATTGTAGCTCTGGCTGTATGTTTAGGGTCGTTGTCCTGCTGGAAGGTGAACCTCCACCCCAGTCTCAAGTCTTTTGCAAACTCTAATGCCGCGTACACACGGTCGGACTTTTCGTCTACAAAAGTCCAACGGACGCTGACGGACTAAAGCTGGCTGGTAATCCGATCGTGTGTGGGCTTCTCCGGACTTTCAACGGACTTTTTCAGCCTCAAATCCGACGGACTTTAGATTTGAAACATGCTTCAAATCTTTCCGACGGACTCGAGTCCGGTCGAAAAATCCGCTTGTCTGTATGCTAGTCTGACGGACAAAAACCCACGCTAGGGCAGCTATTGGCTACTGGCTATCAACTTCCTTATTTTAGTCCGGTGTACGTCATCACGTAAGAATTTGACGGACTTTTGTGTGATCGTGTGTAGGCAAGTCTGTTCGTTAGAAAGTCCGCCGCAAGTCCGCCGCAAGTCCGTCGAAAGTCTGTCGGACAGGCTGTCGGACTTTTGTAGCTGAAAAGTCCGACCGTGTGTACGCGGCATAACAGGTTTTCTTCTAAGATTGCCCTGTATTTGGCTCCATCCATCTTCCCATCAACTCTAACCAGCTTCCCTGTCCCTGCTGCCACCACCATGTTTCACGATGGGGATGGTGTGTTCGGGGTGATGCGCAGTGTTAATTTTCCGCCACACATAGCGTTTTGCTTTTAGGTCAAAAAGCTTAATTTTGGTCTCATCTGACCAGAGCACCTTCTTCCACATGTTTGCTGTCCCCCCCACATGGCTTCTCACAAACTGCTAACGGGACTTCTTATGGCTTTCTTTCAACAATGGCTTTCTTCTTGCCACTCTTCCATAAAGGTCAGATTTGTGGAGAGCACGACTAATAGTTGTCCTGTGGACAGATTCTCCCACCAGAGCTGTGGGTCTCTGCAGCTCCTCCAGAGTTACCATGGGCCTCTTGGCTGCTTCTCTGATTAATGCTCTCCTTACCCGGCCTGTCAGTTTAGGTGGACAGCCATGTGTTGGTAGGTTTGCAGTTGTGCCATACTCTTTCCATTATTGGATGATGGATTGAACAGTGCTCCGTGAGATGTACAAAGCTTGAGATATTTTTTATAATATAACCCTGCTCTAAACGTCTCAACAACTTTATCCCTGACCTGTCTGGTGTGTTCCTTGGCCTTCATGGTGATGTTTGTTCACAAAGGTTCTCTAACACACCGCTGAGGGCTTCACGGAACAGCTGTATTTATATTGAGATTAAATTACACACAGGTGGACTCCATTTACTAATTGGGTAGCTTTTGAACACGTCACACTTTTCGCATATTTATTTATAAAAAATGTTGAAAACCATTTATCATTTTCCTTCCACTTCAGAATTATGTGCCACTTTGTGTTGGTCTATCACATAAAATCCCAATAAAATACATTTACGTTTTTGGTTGTAACATGAGAAAATGTGGAAAATTTCAAGGGGTATGAATACTTTTTTTAAGCCACTGTATATATGTGTGTATGTTGCAAAGTTCCAGACCTCTTTAGGCCTAATAGTTACCTCCAGGGTTAGGGACAGCTGACATCCTTCAGTGTACAGTGGGTTACAAGGCATGGTGGGTGTAATGCAAGATGAAAGGGTAGGCGCCAGACACTTTTTGAAGGCAAAGAGATTTATTGTCTCTTAAACAGAACTGAGGGAGAGAGGGTTAGGGCCCGGACACCCCTAGGTATATGCAAAGGTAATTAGCATAGTTACATAATGACATAGTATGTGAGGTTGAAAATAGACACAAGTCCAACCTATGTGTGTGATTATATGTCAGTATTACATTGTATATCCCTGTATGTTGTGGTCGTTCAGGTGCTTATCTAATAGTTTTTGAAACTATCAATGCTCCCCGCTGAGACCACCGCCTGTGGAAGGGAATTCCACATCCTTGCCGCTCTTACAGTAAAGAATCCTCAACGTAGTTTAAGGTTAAACCTCTTTTCTTCTAATTTTAATGAGTGGCCACGTGTCTTGTTAAACTCCCTTCCGCAAAAAATGTTATCCCCATTGTGGGGTCACCAGTACAGTATTTGTATATTGAAATCATATCCCCTCTCAAGCGTCTCTTCGCCAGAGAGAATAAGTTTAGTGCTTGCAACTTTAACAAGGGGGCCCCCAGATCTCGGGCACCCCCATGTGAATGAGTATGGGTTACATCACCAAAAAAAAAGTAGTTCAGTGTTAAAAAATACAGTAGTTTTTGACAAGTCTTTTATTAAAAATATCTTCTTCTTCCTCCTCCGGGGCTCCTTCTACTCTCGCTTTTCTTCATTCTTCTTTGTCCAGTGTTCTTCTTCCTCTGCTGCTGACGACCCACCTCTGATGCTGAATCCCGCTCCCGCTGACGACCCCCCTCCGATGCTGAGTCCCGCTCCCGCTGACGACCCTCCTCCGATGCTGAGTCCCGCTCCCGCTGATGACCCTCCTCCGATGCTGCATCCCGCTGATCTGTCCGCGCCGATGTCAAGCATTTCTTAGATAACGATGGGGGCATGGCCATTGGATTATGTCATCCAGAGGCCCCGCCCCGTGTGACATCACCACCCAGGGCATGACGGGTCCTTGACGTCACAAGGGGTAGGGCCTCTGGATGACATAATCCGATTGCCACGCCCCCATCGTTATCTAAGAAATGCTTGACATCGGCGCGGACAGATCAGTGGGACGCAGCAAGAGAGTCATCGGCGGGAGCGGCGGCAGAGGAAGAAGCACACCGGACAAAGAGGAAAGAAGAAGAGCGGAAGAAAAACCAGCGGGAGAAGAAGATATTTTTAATAAAAGACTTGTCAAAAATAGGATTTTTATAACAGCTTACCTGTAAAATCCTTTTCTTTGAAGTATATCATGGGACACAGAGTCATAGTAGTTACTATGTGGGTTATATAGGCTACTTTTTTTTTTTTAACAAAAAAAAAACTGTTTATTCAATTTTTTTACAATACAAGCGATGCATATACACAGTTGTACACAGAAATATTGTCGCATGAGTTGAGCAGGTCTTGGAGATTGGGGGGTGGGGGTGGGACTGGGAGGGAAAGGAGGGAGGGGGAAGGGGCGGAGAAGGACCACATCCATCTTGCTAGGTTCACAGAGCTCAAACAATGATTAGGCATTCAGAAGATTAAAACAATGGTAAACTATTACCGGGCGGGTCCAACAGCATCATCTCGGTGGTCATCCTCCCCCAATGTGCCCCATATAGGCCACCTTTAGGTGATGGACACTTGTACACCCTAAACAGGAAGTTCAACTCCCTATATAACCTCTCCCCTTACAGGGAGTACCTCCGTTTTGTAGCAAAGCAATACATGGGTATACCAGAAAGAGGGGAGGGACCTCTGTGTCCCGTGATGTACTTCAAAGAAAAGGATTTTACAGGTAAGCCGTTATAAAAATCCTATTTTCTTAAGAGTACATCACAGGACACAGAGCCATAGTAGTTACTATGTGGGATGTCCCAGAGCAATGCCAACTGAGGGGAGGGGGACACAAACAAAAGTAGGGTGCCATCAGACCTAAGGACCTATACTGCTGCCTGCAGTACACTGCGCCCAAAGGCGAAATCCTCATGCCTTCTTACATTAACCTGATAGAATCTGGTGAATGTCTGGACTGAAGATCAAGTTGTGGCCTTGCAGATCTGAGCCATGGAGGCTTGGTGACGCACTGCCCAAGAAGCACTAACAGTCCTGGCGGAGTGCGCTTTGATTTGAAAAGATGGAACCTTTTCTTTCAAATCATAAGGTTGAATAATTACATGCTGAATTCACTTAGAAATAGTAGATATCAACGCTGCCTGTCCCTTTCTAGGACCTTCAGGCAACAAAAACAAAACATCCGTTTTTTTCGAATGTGAGCGGTCGCGTTCAAATATACTTTGACTGCTCTCACTACATCAAGAGAATGACTGAGTGACTTTTCTTCCGTAGAACAGGGTTCTGGAAAAAATGAAGGTAGAACAATATCCTGGTTTTAGATGAAAACCTGAAACCACCTTCGGCAGAAAGCTAGGATGAGGACGCAATATCACCTTATCCTTGTGAATAATTAAATATGGCTCTTTACAAGAAAGAGCAGCCAATTCTGATACCCTTCTTGCAGAAGATATGGCAACCATAAAAACCAACTTCCTTGTCAAAAGAATCAAGGGAGTATATCATATCGGCTCAAAAGGCTGTTTTTGTAAACTGACAAAAAACAAATTCAAGTCTTAAGGTTTTAAGGGTGATCTAACCAGCGGATTAAGTCATATCACCCCCTGTATGAAACCACGGACCAGGGAATGCGAAGCAAGTGGTCGTTGGAACAATACTGATAAGGCCGAAATCTGGCCCTTGACGGTACTCAAGGCCAGCTTCATTTCTAATCCTTTTTGCACAAAGGCAAGGATTTCCTCAAAAGGCTGTTTTTGTACCTATAACATACTTTCTAGGATGCCAACCCCTGAACTCACACCAGGAATATATTCCTTCCAGACTCTATAATAAATGACTATGGAAGCTGGGTCCTTGTATTAATCAAGGTAGATCTTACTGAGCCTGAAAGCCCCCAATTCTTCAGAATGTGGGTTTCAATAGCCAAACCATTAAATTTAGTGTTTGTGAGGCAGGATGGAACACTGGTCCCTGTGAGAGCAGGTCTGGACGTGGTGGTAGGATCTATGGGTCCCCTACCACCATCCTTACGATCTCTGCATACCAAGATCTTCTGGGCCACAGCAGTCATGGTAACAGCGGAATAGGAGGGAATGCATAAATCAGTGAAAACTGATCCCACAGGGTCACCAACAGATCTGTTCCGTATGCGAGTAGATCCCTTGTTCTTGACACAAAGTTGTCGACTTTGTTGTTGAACCTGGATGCGAAACAGATCTACGTCCAAAATCCCCCATCTTTGGTATATAGCCAGGAAGAGGTCGAAGTGAAAGGACCATTCCCCCGGGAACAACTGCTGGCGACTCATGTAGCCCGCCTGCCAGTTCTCTACACCTGGAAAGAAGATTGCCGATATGCACGGCACATGCCTTTCTGCCCAGATTAGGACTTCTGACTTCTGGTGCCCTCCTGGTGATTGAAATAAGCCACTGCTGTGGCATTGTCAGATTGATTCCCGATAGGACGATTCCACAACCTGAATGTCCAGGCCCTTAGGGCTAGGCGTGCTGCCCGAATCTCTAGAATGTTGATGGGCAAGGTCTTTCTGGTTCTGGACCATTTCCCTTGGACAGTCCTTCTTTCAGGACTATTTCCCAACTCAAAAGGCCAGCATATGTTGTTACCACCTTCCAGGTAACTGGTAAGAAGGATCTCCTCTTCTGCAGATTCTTGGATATCCTCCACCAACTGAAGGCTCTGGCGCACCCCTGGCGACAGAGGCATTGGAAAATCTAGCGCCTGGACCTTCTTGTTCCAGGTAGATAGCATACCGTTTTGCAGCAGTCTCGAATGAAACTGAGCATAGGGAAATGAATGAAGCCACCATCTATCCCAACAACCTCATGCAAAGGCGAATAGAAGGACCCTTCTTTGCTCTGACCACCTGAACCAGCTCCCTTATGGAACTGATCTTTGCTTGGGGTAAAAACACCCTCCTATAGGCTGTATCTATAATCAGACCCAAGTACACTTAGCATTCTTTAATGGTTTTAAAGAAGATCTCTCTAGCTTGAGGCCCAACCTAGGTACGATTGTGGTGACCATGCTCTGGTCTAAGCGGGCTACCAACCTGTCTAACAAGAGCAGGTCGTCTAGGTATGCTACAATTGAAATACCTTGAGTCCTTAATCTGGCTAACGGAAGGCCAGAAGCTTTTGTAAACACCCGAGGTGTAGTAGCCAGACCGAAAGGCAAGGCTATAAACTGAAAATGGAGCTTTTCTACTTTGAAACGCAGACACCTCTGCTGAGCGGGAAAAATAGGCACATGCAGGTATGCATCCCTGATGTTTATTGATGCCAAAAGTTCTCCTCCTTATAGGATGGAGACAACACCTCGGATTGATTCCTTGCAAATCACCTTTTGAGACAAAAGTCAGTCTAACGCTTGAAAAAGAGACCTTTTTCTCTGGGTCTGAAGACATTTTGACCTGAGGAAACGAGGACACGGGAAATCTTGTAACTCTAGTTTGTAACCTAGAGCTATTATGAAGACCATCCGACTGTCTCAAAACTCCTCCTGCCAGACCCTTGAGAACTGTAAGTCTTCCCCCCCCACTCGAGCGAGCTGGGGCGCCACTTCATAAGTGGCTTTAGCACTCTGTCTTATAGGTTTCCTCCCCCCAGGACTTCCTTTGTCCCTGGGGTTCACTCTGAGGTCCTCTTGAACCTGGCGGTGGAGACTGTCGTGACTGCCTGGAGGCTGATGCCCCTGGCACTGGAGAAAGTGTTTGTTTAAATGAGGGACGTCTACTCCTTTTCTTAACTGGCAAAAAGGTACTTTTCCCCATCCCCAAACAGCCTTTCACCATGTAAAGGAAAACCAGCCAAGAGCTTTTGCATGGCGCTTCGGCTGACCAACTTTTCAACCATCAGATTCTACGCATCTGTAGCCTATAGCACCTGGTTATCCCAGGCGGACTCCTATCCAGGTATTAACCAGGCCCGACCCTGCTTAGCCTCCAAGATCAGACGAAATCGGGTGCTCTCAGGGTGATATAGCCATAGGCCAACTACCCAAGTGTAAGGCGAGAGGTTTAAAGAATAGAATCTCTGATTGTGTCAATTGCAAACACAAAGCCCCTGGCAGCTCAGGCTAAATCCTGAGCCTGCTGTTCAGGGAAAACCTTGAGCACTAGTCTCAAATGGTCTCTCAGGGATTAACATACCCCAATTGCCACCACTGCAGGTTTACAATCTTTTATTAGTTGGATTCCTAAGCATTAGAACATTGTCAACAGGACAAGTCAATTTTTTTATTTACAGAGGATACAACAGCGTCAATTGCTGGTATACCTCACATGTTTGTAAATTTTTCCTCCATAGGATAAAGTGTTGAGAACTTTTTAGGAGGAAAAAATTGTTTATCTGGGTGATCCCACTCAGAATACATAAGCTTTCCCAGCAATGAATGAACAGGAAAAGCAAGCACTACATGGTATTCCCTCAGACTACATGGTAGGCCCTCAGACTACATGGTAGGCCCTCAGACTACATGGTATTCCCTCCGACTACATGGTATTCCCTCCGACTACATGGTAGGCCCTCCGACTACATGGTAGGCCCTCCGACTACATGGTAGGCCCTCCGACTACATGGTAGGCCCTCCGACTACATGGTAGGCCCTCAGACTACATGGTATTTCCTCAGACTACATGGTAGGCCCTCAGACTACATGGTATTTCCTCAGACTACATGGTAGGCCCTCAGACTACATGGTAGGCCCTCAGACAACATGGTAGGCCCTCAGACAACATGGTAGGCCCTCAGACTACATGGTAGGCCCTCAGACTACATTGATGGCCTTTTTCTGGCACCATCCTTCTATGTTTCTCACGAGCTTCCCAAGTATTATTTGATTGGTATGGTTGTCTGTTGAGCAGTTGGATCTTTTTTGAGATGGCCTTGGGCCAACCTTGTTTAAGAAAAGCCTTTTGGCATTCCAGCTGTGTAGGGTTTAACCACCTCCTGCCTGGTCTATTGTAAAATTACAGCCGCCCCGGAGCCTCTGTCTTCTGGGTGGACGTTATATGACACCCTCCCGGTTGCGTGCCTTGTGTGTCCCCTAGGGGTGTTTCGTCACATATGGCGACCCATCACATTTGGCTGCCCGCTGGAGTGGGCATGCGCGACGCCGCCATATGCGTTCCAACACTTATAAAACTTTTGTCACTTTTAACACTTTTTTAAAAGTGTTTAAAAAAATAAAAAGTGTTTTTGTCACTTTTAACACTTTTAAAACGTAAAGTTTTAAAAGTGTTGGAACGCATATGGGGCGCTGTCGCGCATGCGCACTCCAGCGGGAAGCCAAATGTGATGGGTCGCCATATGTGACAAAACAGGGGCCGTGCAGTGGCACAATCTGTGACCTGCTGTGTCCACCAGACACAGCGGAAGACAGATCGCTATACCGGGCCGGCCCTGGTACCATGTGATGGCTGTGACCAATCACAGTGACATTGTTGCCAACCATCAGTATTTATACTGGCAGCCAGTAAAAAACAGGCACTTTTCTACTGCCAGTAAATGCCAGTGACAGGAAGAAGTTGCCAGTAAAAAAATGTCTGACGGTTGGCTTGATACTGCACATGTACAATTCTGGTCTGGAGCCGGCCGAGACTATTGAAGTGCCTGCTACAGTGTGTTCGGGCAGCACCGGCAGGGGCGGGTCTACCACAGGTGTGCCTGAGCATATCGTGTGAGGGTGCAAGGGAGCTGAGCAGAGCGGCCGGAGCCTCGTGTGCAGGTCTGTGGGACAGGAGTGGGGCTGTCAGTGCTGTTTGGACTGAAGGGACCACCTGGTGTGGAGAGAGACTGTGATTCAGGAGGAGACGCGTCGTGTCGGTGAGGTGTCATCATCATCTGTGCTGCTGCACACTGCTGTCAATGTCATTGTGAGAGTCAGTTTCATGTGTGTGCGTGCCTCCCCATTCTTATTTCTTGCCCCGTGAGCTACTTACTATATCAAAAATAAGATAGAAATATATTTTTTTTAAGTTAATATCTACTTTTGGAAAATTCCAGTAAAAACTTGGCTGTGCCAGTAAATTTTGGATGTTGTGTCAGTAAATTTCAATCTGGTAGGTTGGCAGCACTGCACAGTGATCACATGTCAAATGTACACAATGGCTTATAGTCATAGCCAATCATTGTGTACTGTTGTGATCTCTGTGATTGGTCCCTGTGATCACATGGTACAGACAGGGCTAATCACAGCACACCTGTATCATGTGATAGCCAATCACAGCTATTGCAATAATACATAATGACACATGAATTGATGCCATTCATAAAAAATAAGCGAGTACACCCCTCACATTTTGTAAATATTTTATTACCTTTTCATGTGACAACACTGAAGAAATGACACATTGCTACAATGTAAAGTAGTGAGTGTACAGCTTGTATAACAGTGTAAATTTGCTGTCCCCTCAAAATAACTCAACACACAGCCATTAATGTCTAAACCGCTGGCAACAAAAGTGAGTACACCCCTGAAAATTGTGAAAAAGTGAAAATGTCCAAATTGGTCCCAAAGTGTCAATATTTTGTGTGGCCACCATTATTTTCCAGCACTGCCTTAACCCTCTTGGGCATGGAGTTCACCAGAGCTTCACAGGTTGCCACTGGAGTTCTCATCCCCTCCTCCATGACGACATCACAGAGCTGGTGGATGTTGGAGACCTTGCACTCCTCCACCTTCCGTTTGAGGATGCCCCACAGATGCTCAATAGGGTTTAGGTCTGGAGACATGCTTGGCCAGTCCATCACCTTTACCCTCAGCTTCTTTAGCAAGGCAGTGGTCGTCATGGAGGTGTGTTTGGGGTCGTTATCATGTTGGAATACTGCCCTGCGGCCCAGTCTCTGAAGGGAGGGGATCATGCTCGACTTCAGTATGTGACAGTACATTTTGGCATTCATGGTTCCCTCAATGAACTGTAGCTCCCCAGTGCTGGCAGCACTCATGCAGCCCCAGACCATGACACTCCCACCACCATGCTTGACTGTAGGCAAAAAACACTTGTCTTTGTACTCCTCACCTGGTACCGCCACACAGGCTTGACACCATCTGAACCAAGTAAGTTTATTTTGGTCTCATCCCCAAAAATGGGGATATTTATTACAGCAAAAAGTACAAAATATTGTTTTTTTTTTCAAAATTGTCGCTCTTTTTTTGTTTATAGCGCAAAAAATAAAAACCGCAGAGGTGATCAAATACCACCAAAAGAAAGCTCTATTTGTGGGGAAAAAAGGACGTCAATTTTGTTTGGGTGCAACGTCGCACGACCGCGCAATTGTCAATTAAAGTGACGCAGTGCCTAATCGCAAAAAATGGCCTGGTCATTCAGCAGCCAAATCTTCCAGGGCTGAAGTGGTTAACCACTTGTTTACTGGGCACTTAAACCCCCCTCCAGACCAATTTTCAGCTTTCAGCGCTGTCGCACTTTGAATGACCATTGCGCGGTCATACAACACTGTACCCAAATTAAATTTTTATAATTTTTTCCCACAAATAGAGGTTTCTTTTGGTGGCATTCGATCACCTCTGCGGTTTTTATTTTTTGTTAAAAAAATTTAAAAAGACTGAATTTAAAAAAATATATATATTTAATTTTTCTCCTTCATTGATGTACGCTGATGAGGCTGCACTGATGGTCACCAATAGGCTGCACTGATAGGCACCGATGGGCTGCACTGATGGGCACCGATAGGGTGGCACTGGTGGGCACTGAGAGGTGACACTGAGAGGTGGCACTGAAGGGCATTGATAGGTGGCATTGGTGGGCACTGAGAAGTGGCACTGATAGGTGGCACTGATAACTGGCAGTGATGGGCACTGATAGGTTACACTGAAAGGCAGCACTGCTAGGTGGCACTACTGGTGGGCATTGATAGGTGGCACTTGTGGAAATTGACAGGTGGCACTGGCAGGTGGCACTGGCAAGCACAGAGGAGGAGGCAGATGTGCCTCCTTCCTCTTCGAGACCGATGTCCCTTGAACATAAGCCGGTGATCAGCTTTTTTTTCTCCTCACACTGTCAGCGTGAGGAGAAAAAAAAACAATTACCGAGCTTTTGTTTACACACGTGATCAGATGTCATTGGCTGACAGCTGATTACGTGGTAAGGGGCCGCGATCGGCCCCTTACTCGGATCGGTGATCACCCAAGTCTCGGTTAATCACGCCGCGCGTGCCCTGCAGGGGGAGCGCTGGGAGCGCGCAAAGGGGAGGACGTCCTATGATGGCCTCCCAGAAATTCAGGTCAACGCTGGGGCCATCATTCGGCTACAGCACGGACCTCAAGTGGTTAAAGTATAACTAAAGGCAAAACTTTTGTTTTTTGTTTTTTAGATAGAGGGCAGAGAGATTAGAACACCTGTCAATTTTGATTGCTGTCTCTGCCCCCATTATGGAGATTCTCCCTCTGTTTGTCCTGTTTACCATTATCATTGAAAAGGAAAAAAAAAAGGAGATCCCACATTTTTGGATTGTCCCCTGAAAAGTAATAGAGGGGGAAATCTTCCAATGGGGCATGAGTTCTGGTGACCTGGGGGTCCCCAAGGGATTCCCCTCATTTTCTGGTATTTCCTCTCACTTCCTTTTTTGGCTATGGGACAGGAAGTGAAGGGAAGTCTCCCTGCATTGGGACACAAATGGTGAAAAAAAAAAAAATCTGACAGGGGTTATCATAGTTGCCAAGATTGTAAAAAAAAAAAAGAAAAGTGGAACACTTTTGTGGCTGTAGGCGGAGCCGTACAATAATTAGGGGGAGAGGGGGAAAGGGGAAGAGGGAAATGACGCGACAGCAGCCCCAGATCCTACACAATAAAAATATGTGTATTCTAGAAAGTTTAACAATCAGCAGATAAAGTCACTCCAAAGACATGCTGGTAGGTTAATTGGATCCTGTCTAAAATTGTCCCTAGTATGTATGAATGTGAGTTAGGGACCTTAGATTGTAAGCTCCTTGAGGGTAGGGACTGATGTGAATGTACAATGTATATGTAAAGCGCTGCGTAAATTGACGGCGCTATATAAGTACCTGAAATAAAATAAATAAATAAATAAAGTTACTCCAAACACCTGGTGTTAGCACTTCAATCATCCCGGCACCATGGTTGTTATGGTGTCAGGATGATTAAAGAGCCCCCCCCTCATACCAGGAGTCCCCGGCGGAGCCCCCCCTCACACCAGAAGTCCCCGGCGGAGCCCCCCCTCACACCAGGAGTCCCCGGCGGAGCCCCCCCTCACACCAGAAGTCCCCGGCGGAGCCCCCCCTCACACCAGGAGTCCCCGGCGGAGCCCCCCCTCACACCAGGAGTCCCCGGCGGAGCCCCCCCTCACACCAGAAGTCCCCGGCGGAGCCCCCCCTCACACCAGGAGTCCACGGTGGAGCTCCCCCTCGCATCAGGAGTCCTCGGCGGAGCCCCCCTCGCATCAGGAGTCCCCGGCGGAGCCCCCCCTCGCATCAGAAGTCTCCGGCGGAGCCCCCCCTCGCATCAGGAGTCCTCGGCGGAGCCCCCCCTCGCATCAGGAGTCCCCGGCGGAGCCCCCCCTCGCATCAGGAGTCCCCGGCGGAGCCCCCCCTCGCATCAGGAGTCCCCGGCGGAGCCCCCCCTCGCATCAGGAGTCCCCGGCGGAGCTCCCCCTCGCACCAGGAGTCCCCAGGGAAGCCCCCCCTCGCATCAGGAGTCCCCGGCGGAGCTCCCCCTCGCATCAGGAGTCCCCGGCGGAGGCCCCCCTCGCATCAGGAGTCCCCGGCGGAGCCCCCCCTCGCATCAGGAGTCCCCGGCGGAGCTCCACCTCGCATCAGGAGTCCCCGGCGAAGCCCCCCTTCGCATCAGGAGTCCCCGGCGGAGCCCCCCTCGCATCAGGAGTCCCCGGCGGAGCCCCCCCTCGCATCAGGAGTCCCCGGCGGAGCCCCCCCTCGCATCAGAAGTCTCCGGCGGAGCCCCCCCTCGCATCAGGAGTCCCCGGCGGAGCCCCCGCTCGCATCAGGTGTCCCCAGTGGAGCCCCCCTTACGATTCCCAGAGCTTTTCTTCCAATAATAATAATCCAAAAAGTGACAAAAAAAAACAAACGAAACTCCATATTAAGTGTAACCAATGAATCCATAGAACCACTGTGCAAATAGTATATAAAAAAGCAATAAATACGACACTCTAAAATAAGTAATGGTAGTGCAACTATGTGATCTGTGCAATAATAATATAGAATAAATATATATAAATAATGACAGATAAAAATCCACACAAGTGCAATAAATAATAATTAAGTCCAATGGTATCAAAAAGGTGCTTAGATCAGTGAAGAAACGTGCCCTTGGTAAAAAGGTCCCATAGACGATACAATCAAAATTGATAAAACAGCTCCACGATCCTCCTCAAAATGACTCTCCTAGGGATCTCTCGTCCTAACACCGCATAGGATTTTCCCTATAGAACCTCCATTCACGTGGTTGTTTTACATTTCTATTATATTCATTTTTTTGAGCAATATTTATTATACTTTTTTGAGCGTCACTTAATCATCAGTTTTTTACACCATTTATATTTTAATTTGATTGAGCGCTACATTCATTTAATATTTTGTTACCTACATTTACTAGCGCCTGGGTTGTCCACTATTTGCGCCTGAATTATGCCTACTCTACATGAATGGGTGCCCGGATTGCGCCTACTTGACCCCTATTAGCGGCTCAGTTGCTGCTGCTCTGTACCAGCCGATTTAGATAGCTACAGCTTGTGCGCAAGTGTGGTAGAGCAGAGAGCGCCCCTTCAAGCCCAGCAGCGTGCGGGTGTGATTTCCAATGCTGCCTATCAGTGCCGGGACAAGGTCACCCAGTGCCCAGGGCGAACATACCAGATTGCGCCCCCCCCCCCATTTACAGTGCAAGGGTTCAGTAGCAAGTGATGCAGAGCTCAGGAATGGAAAAAAAAAACATATTAAGGATTGTGGAAATAGGGTTCAGAAGACTGGTATAAAACCCAATATGTTATATATTGCAGTTTAACAATCATTAGATGTGGTGGCTGCATTAGTTTTATTTTAGGCTTTTCCCCTCTGTTTTCACCTGGCGATCTGGCCAGTGGCATATGTCCTGTATTAGAGTGCCCCCAATCTGGATAAAGGAGCACAGAAGGCACAGCTGATAGCAGCATAGTCAGTCTGGGAAGGAGGGTAGTGTTAGATGTACTAGCAGATTTAGCCAAACTCAATAGCCTATGAAAAACAGGATCACACATTCTCCACACTTCAGCACACTGGACTCCTCTACTTTCTGCTCTGCTGTCTAAAGTCAACATGGGAAAGAGAATGAGGAGGACACGCTCTGACACACAGGGGGCTCTGACACATAGGGGGGCTCTGACACATAGGGGGGCTCTGACACACAGGGGGCTCTGACACACAGGGGGGCTCTGACACACAGGGGGGCTCTGACACACAGGGGGCTCTGACACACAGGGGGCTCTGACACACAGGGGGGCTCTGACACACAGGGGGGCTCTGACACACAGGGGGCTCTGACACACAGGGGGCTCTGACACACAGGGGGGCTCTGACACACAGGGGGGCTCTGACACACAGGGGGCTCTAACACACAGGGGGGCTCTGACACACAGGGGGGCTCTGACACACAGGGGGGCTCTGACACACAGGGGGCTCTGACACACAGGGGGCTCTGACACACAGGGGGGCTCTGATTCCCAACAACATCGATGGCATTTGCAGCTTGCTGAAATAATGTTTCCCCAGCCTTTATCCCCAGTCTGCACATGTACAGAGCTCTATGCTAACACCTCAGCTCTTTTCTGGGAATGTGGGGCTGACAGAGCAGGGGAGGGCTCAATAGACTGACAGGAGACTGAGCTAATAGGGACAGGTATTTATTTTTTCATTGCACCCAGCTTATATCAGGCAAATAATATAGTAAGTACACTGCTGTTAGTGAGACATATCCTGTGTTTAGGATGGGAGACAGCTGGGGGGAGTTAGTTAAGCACTGGATCCCCTCCCTATACACAAGTACTAGATGGATCAGCAGAGAACATTAACAAATGAAAAGTCCCAGTATATTCCCAACATATATAAGAATTGTTCTTCACTTTTTGTAAACCTGCTCTGCAAAGTACAGGGCGAGTTTACAGCACAGCCAGGTAGAGTTTGGAAGGCAGAGCAGTGGGGACTCACATGGAAGAAAACTAACATCCATCCTGTGAGATCTTCATGTTGGGAGAGCTGTATGATGTATGCAGGGGGCGGAAAGCAATGATCGGAACTGCACTGTTGTATCATCTTGCTCCGCCCACCTGTAGAGGAGCTCTCAGTGTCACAGCCCGATCCAGCCAGCCAGACTGATGAGAAATCAAGGCCAGTAGAATGAATTGTTCTCCCTCTGTGCCAGAATGTGGTTGCCGCTGTAGAGAGGAGGCAAGCAATATGTATGGGTGCATCCTCAGCCCACTTTTTGGGCAGACTGTACAATTGAGTGGAGCCATAACCTAAATATTCTCTGCATGCTCATGCTGCTGTCGGCGACCTAGAGCCCCCTCCCACACTCCTCCCACACCCTGCCCAGGGCAGCCGATCCTCCCGCCCACCCCTTGTACCGGCCCTGCTGCCTATAGATGGCAGTGCTGAGCCGATGACGTCACTGAGAATCCAGCTTCAAGATAAAGAGAGCACTGCTATACCCTCGCCGGACGCAGTGGCGTGTGTCCTTAATCCAAGCCAGGCGAAGCCAGGCGCAGCCAAGCCAAGCCAAGCGAAGCCAAGCCGAGCCAAGGAGGCATATCTCAAACTAAACTGTCTTGCACGTCCACGAGTTCTAGTCTACCCTGGGGGCTATGTGGACAGGGTTGTGCAACACACACATTTTTTTAATTATTCATTTTATTTATGGTATTTATGATTTTCATTTATTATTTTTATACCCCTTTATATTTATTCATTATTCATTTCATCAAGCACCCATTTTTATACACCATTATTTATTTTTAGATTTACCCATTATTATATTTTTTTTTTTCTTTTTCTACACCATTTTTTATTTTTCATATGCATTTATTATTTTTATACACCCTGATTCATAGTTATTTTTATATTTATTAATTATTATCCTCATTATTTTTCTTTATTTTTATACACCCTTATTTAGAGTTATTTTTATATTTATTAACTATTATATTTATCATTATTATTTATTTTATACACCCTTTTTTTTTATCTTTATTCTTTAAATTTATTCATAAATGTATCCTTTTTTATTTTTTTATATACATTTTTATTCATTATCTTTATTTTTTTATGTATATTTATACTCTCTTATTTTTTTATTTTATATTACTTTTATTTGTTTATATTTTTAACCTATTTTTTTCCATTCACAATCTTTTATTTATATTTATTTATTATTAATGTCATCGCACACCCATTTTTATTTTTATACACCGTTATTTATTTTTAGATTTACTCATTATTAAGAAAGCGGGGCCCCATTCACAGGGGCCCTGGGGCCCAGGAACCATTCCTAACAAGGAAGAGACCTGGTGTAGTATAAAAGGGGTTTTTAACCGATTCAGCCCTCGGAAGATTTTACCCCCTTCCTGACCAGAGCACTTTTTACGATTCGGCACTGCGTCTCTTTAACTGACAATTGCGCGGTCGTGCGACGTTGTACCCAAACAAAATTGACGTCCTTTTTTTCCCCCCACAAATAGAGCTTTCTTTTGGTGGTATTTGATCACCTCTGTGGTTTTTATTTTTTGCGCTATAAAAATAGAGCGATAATTTTGAGAAAAAAAAAGCAATATTTTTTTACTTTTTGCTATAATAAATATCCCCAAAAATATAAAAAAAACCCTTTTTTTTCCTCAGTTTAGACCAATATGAATTCTTCTACGTAATTTTAGTTAAAAAAAATCGCAATAAGCGATTGGTTTGCGCAAAATTTATAGCGTCTACAAAACGGGACAGTTTTATGGCACTTTTATTAATAATTTTTTTTTAATTAGCAATGGCGATCTGCGATTTTTACCGTGACTGCGACATTATGGCAGACAATTTTGACACTATTTTGGGACCATTGTCATTTATACAGCGATCAGTGCTTTAAAAATGCACTGATTACTGTGTAAATGACCCTGGCAGGGAAGGGGTTAACCACTAGGGGGCAGTGAAGGGGTTAAGTGTGTCCTAGGGAGTGATTCTAACTGTTAGGGGGGGATGGGCTTCAACACACAGGACAGTGATCACTGCTCTCGATGACAGGGAGCAGTGATCTCTGTCATGTCACTAGGCAGAACGGGGAAATGCTTTGTTTACAAAAGTATCTCCCCGTTCTACCTCTCCATGACACGATTGCGGGCATCCGACCGACATCGAGTCCACGGGACCCGCTGTCACGGAGGACGTGGCACTCGCGCGCCCGCAACACCGCTTCTTAAAGGGGACATACCTGTTTGCCCTTTTGCCCCCAGTGCCATTCTGCTGATGTACATCAGCGTGCGCTGGTCAGCAAGCGATTAAAATAGAAATGGTAAGCAAAACATTTGTGTATAGATATAAAAAATAAAAAAATTATAAATATCTTTGTTGCCTTTTTTATAAGTGATCACATTCCCTCTGTTCTCAGCTGCATAAGAGCTTGGGGAGGAGAAGCAGCAGCACACTGATCTTCTCAGTGAAAAGCTGTGCAGTGGGGGGGGGGGGTGTCAGGACAAGTCTGATCATTGGAGGAGAGCAGGCTGAGTTCCCATCATAGCTAGAGAACTGACCACGCTGTGCTCTCCTGCTTAGTGTGGTCAGTTTTTAGTAGGAAAGCAGAGGGACTGACAGACACACCAGGGATTTCACATAAAGGAAGCAAAACAAAGAGAACAGGAGACTTTCTCATACAAGTACATGGTACAGCAGGCACATATCAGGAATAGGAAATGTTGGGGTAACAAACACCTTCCATTCTGGGCCAATTCTGACATCTCTCTCATACACGGAACAATTCGTTTTTTTTTTCTTGGAACCCACAAATATTATATATTTTATAATCAGAGACCTTGGAGATTAAAAATGGTGGGTGTTGCAGTTTTTTATGTCACAAGATATTTGCATAGTGGATTATCAATTATCAAACTTTTTAGGAAAAAAATACACTGAGTTTTAGTACATAGAAATGCAGTCTAATACTCAGTTGTTTGGTAAAAAAAAAAAAAAAATGTTCCGCCGAGTATATAGACACCTAACACGCCATGCTTTAAAATTGTGTATGCCCGTGGAACAGCGCTAAACTATATTACCTAAAAATTTTCATAGGAGACACTTTAAAAGCCTTGACAGGTTACCAATTCAGAGTTACACAGGAGGTTTAAATTTTTTTTGGATTAACTTTATTGCTATCACAAGGGATGAACAACATCCCTTGTGACCGCATGAGCCTTGACAGGTCCTCTTTATGGTAAGATCTGGGGTCTTTCAGACCCCATATCTCTCCTATGCCCTCCAAAGCATCCGATCTGAGTTTGGTTTGATCGCCTGTAGAATTAAGATGCTGTTGCTCCCAACGTAGAACTCAACATTTTATCTGGCATAATGCAATGTCCGATAAAAGCAGGAATGTGTATTAAGCCAATTTGTCTCCATACACCTTCTTGGACTGGGTGTTTGCTAGGCGCTGACAGTATGGGGGAGATTTACTACAACTGGAAAGTGTAAAATCTGGTGCAGCTCTACATAGAAACCAATCCGGCTCCAGGTTTTATTGTCAAAGCTTCATTGAACGAGCTGAAGTTAGAAGCTGATTGGCTACCATGCACAGCCGCTCCACATTCTGAGTGCTCCAGTTTTAGTAAATCTCCCCCATTGTACATGGCACCTTTTCTGTAACCCGTGTGAATGTAACATTACAGAACTATATATATACACACAATTATTTTGCCATGTGTCTTTGTATATTTAAATTGCTCTCCAACAATTGTTCTTCTTTGTCGCAGTCCTAATTGGCTGTTTTACTTTTGATTGACAGGCCAGATTCTAAAGCCGTAGTTCTGGTGGAATCCGGGATCAGAATTCACACCACGGAGTTTGAATGGCCCAAGAATATGATGCCATCTGGGTTTGCAATGAAGGTTTGAAGGAAATCAATTACAGTCTCACTCAAAACATTAGTCATGTCATGGTCTTCTGAAGCTAGTCATAGTCATTACATTCTTAGTGCACAAACTCCTTTTGGAATAGTTATGTAGTATATGGTAGGCCCTCAGACTACATGGTAGGCCCTCAGACTACATGGTAGGCCCTCAGACTACATGGTAGGCCCTCAGACTACATAGTGAACCCAAACAAGAAGTGGGCTCTTCAGTCGACTCAGTTTAAATGTGTAACGGACCATCTCCGTAAGAGATTGCACCCGCAACTTCTCAGCTTGCAAAGCTGAAAAAGGTCCTACCCCACCTGAACCCTCTGAAGAGGAGTCATCAGTCTCCTCATGATCCTCTGAGAACTCATTTTCCCCCGCCCCTGTTCCTCTAATTGAGGGTCATGGGTGGCAGAAGGGTACCTCGTGCGCTTTCTTCCACCTTGTGAAGATGTGATTAAAGTCACCAATCTTTCCTCTAATGTGACTATGGCTGAGGAAAAATTCTGCTTAGTCATATATTCAGGGGCTGAAATGTCGAAAGCAGCAACAACCCCAATGGCTCATTTTGCCCAGCTTCCCTAGGTTTTTCAGGGGAGGATAGTGCTGCAGAGGCAGGGTCCTCCAAGCCTGAGGAAGATCCCTTTGAGCCCTTATCTTTTGGGGTATTTGTACCTCCTCTACCCATAGTGCAGAGCAAAAATGCAGAGGTACTACCAAAATTGCACCCACTGCTAAATAATAGTCCAGCACTGCCGCTGCTATTAAAGCTCAGCCTGATTAAGTAAATGTGTCCTAGAATGCCTGTGCACCAACACTCACATGCCCTCGTCTTTTCTGTGTCCCTGTCAGCTAAATGCACCTGCCAAAGGTGTATGCTATAGCTTACAGAGCCCCTGCATTGAGAACGTCTGAAAAACGTTAACACCACGCTATGGCCCGCCCCCCCTCCCTCCGACTTCCCACAGCTCCCACCATCACTTTTTTTCAAAAAAGCCTGCTTTTCCGCACGAGCGGGGCTCTGATCCAGACCGGATCGCATGCAGGGAGGGCTGGAATGAAAGGAGGGGAGGAGGGCTGAAGTAAGAGAACCGCCATGCTATGGCGGCGGGAGCGGTGTGGCATACCGCTGACTGATCTGTGCCCATATGCCTTCTGGCAAGAGAATTATCTGTCCAAGTGGGGGATATCTGATAAAAAAAATACCCCCTTTCCTACCTGAGACCTGGGCTGGAGCAAGCGTGCAGCTTGTCTGACACAGAACGAGACTGATCAGCATGGAACAGGTAAGTGCTCTTGACAGCCCCCCAGTGGCGACTTTAGGCATGACAACATTTACTTAAAGCGGGGGTCCACCTATGTATCGTTTTTTTTTGAGTTCATTCACAAACTTTTCTTCTCAGCATTACATACTCACATATTGTGAGTAATATGTCCGCCTGTGTCAGATTTCGTCAGAAAGAATAACTTATATTATTCACTGCAGGCGGTTTCCATCTTCATTGTGGGCATTTGAAGCCCACAAGCATTTATTTCCTGGATGTGGTGAATGCTGTGCTCCCAGCATTCACCGCTCGTTCCCGCACATGCTCAGTGGCATCCTGGGAAGCCTGAGACTAGCTCCCAGGAGTCTGGGAGAGGCTAGAAACACGCCTACTCCCATGGGAGGAGAACCAGGAAGTGCAAAGAAGAATAGAAAAATAAAAAGGTAATTACGGCGATTTAAATTTTTTTAAACGGCATGTCAGCATCTAGGCAAGGAAGAGAATACATACAGATATTGTTCAAAATTTGGGTGGAACCCCGCATTAAAAGGAGAAAACCCATAAGAAACAGAAAATGACTTAAGAATCTCCACTTACCTTATCCGGCTGCAGGGTTCTGTGGTAAACCAAACAGACCCAATCTTCACCTACTGACAGTGGGCTCTGTTAACAAACCTTCAGGAACTGGGGACTCTTTATCGGGATCTACACCCTGGACCTGTAAAGCACCCAGCCAGGAAACTTTATGGCTAAAAATACCAAAGCACTGGATCCCGGGGTCCAGCTCTCTAAAAAGAGAAGCGTTACGGGTTAAACCTCGTTTCTTCCGACACAAGGCCCGGGTACCATTCAATTTGGCCTGAAAAGACACTTTGAATGGATCCGGGTGCATGGCCTGCCCCAGCAAGGATTACTCCAGCGGAGCTCAGCACAGCACATCTTTACTCGTGACCAACGCCTAAGACACTGGCGAAAAAAAATGAGGTGCTCCCTGTAAGGGGAGGGGTTACATAGGGAGTTTAACTTCCTCTTTAGGCCCCTTTCACACTGGGGGGGGTTTGCAGGCGGTATTGCGCTAAAAATACTGCCTGCAAACCGCCCCTAAACAGCCTCCGCTGTTTGTTCAGTGTGAAAGGGCTTTCACACTGAAGCGGTGCGCAGGCAGGGCGGTGAAAAAAGTCCTGCAAACCGCTTTTTTGGAGCGGTGAAGGAGCGGTGTATTCACCCGAGGGCACCCACGACGTAGACACCCGAGGGCACCCACGACGTAGACACCCGAGGGCACCCACGACGTAGACACCCGAGGGCACCCAGGACGTAGACACCCGAGGGCACCCAGGACGTAGACACCCGAGGGCACCCAGGACGTAGACACCCGAGGGCACCCAGGACGTAGACACCCGAGGGCACCCAGGACGTAGACACCCGAGGGCACCCAGGACGTAGACACCCGAGGGCACCCAGGACGTAGACACCCGAGGGCACCCAGGACGTAGACACCCGAGGGCACCCAGGACGTAGACACCCGAGGGCACCCAGGACGTAGACACCCGAGGGCACCCAGGACGTAGACACCCGAGGGCACCCAGGACGTAGACACCCGAGGGCACCCAGGACGTAGACACCCGAGGGCACCCAGGACGTAGACACCCGAGGGCACCCAGGACGTAGACACCCGAGGGCACCCAGGACGTAGACACCCGAGGGCACCCAGGACGTAGACACCCGAGGGCACCCAGGACGTAGACACCCGAGGGCACCCAGGACGTAGACACCCGAGGGCACCCAGGACGTAGACACCCGAGGGCACCCAGGACGTAGACACCCGAGGGCACCCAGGACGTAGACACCCGAGGGCACCCAGGACGTAGACACCCGAGGGCACCCAGGACGTAGACACCCGAGGGCACCCAGGACGTAGACACCCGAGGGCACCCAGGACGTAGACACCCGAGGGCACCCAGGACGTAGACACCCGAGGGCACCCAGGACGTAGACACCCGAGGGCACCCAGGACGTAGACACCCGAGGGCACCCAGGACGTAGACACCCGAGGGCACCCAGGACGTAGACACCCGAGGGCACCCAGGACGTAGACACCCGAGGGCACCCAGGACGTAGACACCCGAGGGCACCCAGGACGTAGACACCCGAGGGCACCCAGGACGTAGACACCCGAGGGCACCCAGGACGTAGACACCCGAGGGCACCCAGGACGTAGACACCCGAGGGCACCCAGGACGTAGACACCCGAGGGCACCCAGGACGTAGACACCCGAGGGCACCCAGGACGTAGACACCCGAGGGCACCCAGGACGTAGACACCCGAGGGCACCCAGGACGTAGACACCCGAGGGCACCCAGGACGTAGACACCCGAGGGCACCCAGGACGTAGACACCCGAGGGCACCCAGGACGTAGACACCCGAGGGCACCCAGGACGTAGACACCCGAGGGCACCCAGGACGTAGACACCAGAGGGCACCCAGGACGTAGACACCAGAGGGCACCCAGGACGTAGACACCAGAGGGCACCCAGGACGTAGACACCAGAGGGCACCCAGGACGTAGACACCAGAGGGCACCCAGGACGTAGACACCAGAGGGCACCCCAGGACGTAGATACTGGGGAGAGTTGAGAACATAGGCACTAGGGGACCCTCAGGACACAAACACTAGAAGGCGCTTAGGACAGACACTAAAAGCCAACACAAATGTAATATATTGCAGCTTTCTCAGATGTGGTGGCTCCATTCGTTTTCTTTTATTTTAATCTGATGATCCTGCCAGGGGGACACTTCCCAGGGGGACAATGCTCACTCATTGTCCTACATCTATGTAAGAGTAGTGTTGGTGCCCTAGGACAGGAAATCAGAACACATTCTCCTCTTCATAACATAGAGGGAGGTGATCTGTAGCTCACACGTAAGAAAAATACTGGCCCTTAGGGTCTTCCAGGGGGACAGAGATGAGCCAATCAACACTGCCACAAGGGAGTCCATAGCCCCCCCCATAATCAATGATTGGTAGCCCTCAACCTACACAGGATTTTGCTTTAATTTCCGGCAGAACAGGGGGAGATGCATTACAGCACCACGAGGATGGGGAAGTTGCACTGGGGACCAAGGGGGGCGGGGGATGGCTGGCTTGCAGTGGATGAGACGGCCTCCATATCACAGGACTGGCACAACCACTGAAGCACATCGCTCGACCATGCAATTTTTTTGTAATAATAACATAATAAGAATTATACAAAATAATAAAATACTAATAACAAAATAATAATGCTAATTATTATTTTGTATAAGTATTACATTACAAAAATAAAAAATATAATCATAAAATATAATTGGGAGATAATAACATTTAATTGGGTTTGAATATATGGGAGGGAAGGATTGGGGGGGTAGGATAAGGGAACATAGTATGTTAGGATGGAACCGGGGTGGCAGCTATAGGCAGCTACCCCTGAGCCTACCCCTTAATCAACAATAAACAGTACACTTTTTTTTAATGGTAGGTTATGGTTTTTTTACTATTTTATTGGGGTGTTTTATTTTTGAGTGAGGTCACTGGTTGGAGACTTAGGGGGGTGAATGGGAAGGGATGTGTAGAATCAGGGAGGTAGCCACATATGGGCCCTCCTAGCACTCCCCTCTTAGTTATTACAAATCATTCACACATTTATTTTTTTTTTTTGGGGGGGGGCTTTAGACAGAGAAGCAAAAAGAGAAAAAAAAAAAAAGAAAAAAAGGGAGAAAGGAGGAGAGGAAAAAAAAAGGGAGAAAGGAGGAGAGGAAAAAAAAAAGGGAGAAAGGAGGAGAGGAAAAAAAAAGGGAGAAAGGAGGAGAGGAAAAAAAAAAGGGAGAAAGGAGGAGAGGGAAAAAAAAAGGGAGAAAGGAGGAGAGGGAAAAAAAAGGGAGAAAGGAGGAGAGGGAAAAAAAAGGGAGAAAGGAGGAGAGGAAAAAAAAAGGGAGAAAGGAGGAGAGGAAAAAAAAAAAGGGAGAAAGGAGGAGAGGAAAAAAAAAGGGAGAAAGGAGGAAATGAAAAAAAAGGGAGAAAGGAGGAGAGGAAAAAAAAAGGGAGAAAGGAGGAGAGGAAAAAAAGGGAGAAAGGAGGAAATGAAAAAAAAGGGAGAAAGGAGGAGAGGAAAAAAAAAGGGAGAGAGGAGGAGAGGAAAAGGGGAGAAAGGAGGAGAGGAAAAAAAGGGAGAAAGGAGGAGAGGAAAAAAAAAGGGAGAAAGGAGGAGAGGAAAAAAAAAGGGAGAAAGGAGGAGAGGAAAAAAAGGGAGAAAGGAGGAGAGGAAAAAAAGGGAGAAAGGAGGAGAGGAAAAAAAGGGAGAAAGGAGGAGAGGAAAAAAAAGGGAGAAAGGAGGAGAGGAAAAAAAAGGGAGAAAGGAGGAGAGGAAAAGGGGAGAAAGGAGGAGAGGAAAAAAAAGGGAGAAAGGAGGAGAGGAAAAAAAAGGGAGAAAGGAGGAGAGGAAAAAAAAGGGAGAAAGGAGGAGAGGAAAAAAAAGGGAGAAAGGAGGAGAGGAAAAAAAAGGGAGAAAGGAGGAGAGGAAAAAAAAGGGAGAAAGGAGGAGAGGAAAAGGGGAGAAAGGAGGAGAGGAAAAAAAAAGGGAGAAAGGAGGAGGAGAGGAAAAAAAGGGAGAAAGGAGGAGAGGAAAAAAAAGGGAGAAAGGAGGAGGAGAGGAAAAAAAGGGAGAAAGGAGGAGAGGAAAAAAAGGGAGAAAGGAGGAGAGGAAAAAAAGGGAGAAAGGAGGAGAGGAAAAAAAGGGAGAAGGAGATAAAAAAAAAGGAGTACTTCTTTTAAATGCAGTTAGGAGGAAGATTGGAAAGGTACTCATGTCTTAAAGATAAGGATTTGTCTTTGTACGTTGGTAATTATATGTATAGTGTGAAATAAATGGAATCCCTTGGGTTTTTTCTCTTTTTTGTGCATATTTCAGGAATACTACCTGTGCCATCGATTGTTTTGTCCTGTTATGTCCTTTTTATGTACATGTACGTCATTTCGCGCAATAGATACTGTGGACGCGTGTGCCCACGCACCTATTGGACAGAGGGGGAGCCAATCAGCGGGTCACCCACGATTGTTCCCCAGAGAGGCGGAACGGCAAAATGCCTACGTAAACAAGGCAGATCACTGTTCTGACAGGGAAGAACACAGATCTTGTGTTCCTGCTAAGCGGATCTCTGTGTTCCCCCAGTCAGTCCATCCCCCACACAGTTAGCAAGCACCCCCTAGGGACACACTTAACTCTTTGATTACCCCTGAAGTTAACCCCTTCCCAGCCAGTGTCATTAGTACAGTGACAGTGCATATTTTTTTTAGCACTGATCACTGTGTTAGTGTCACTGGTACCCAAAAAGTGTAAGTTAGGTGTCCGATTTGTCTGCCGCAATTCGTCTAAAAATCTCTGATCGCCGCCATTACTAGTAAGGCCTGTTTCACACATGGTGTCCGTTTTTTCAACCATGCGTTGACAGATTGGCCAGAGATCAGCTTTAAAGCAGAGCTCTACCTAGAAATGGAACTTCCGTGGATGTGATTCCTCCCCCTCTCCGGTGTCACATTTGGCACCTTTAAGGGGGGAGCGGATACCTGTTAAAACCAGGTATCCGCTCCCACTTCCAGGGAAAGATTGCCTCAACCATCAATCCCTCCCCTCACGCCAGGGTACTAGGTGTAATCCCAGACTCTGACTTGTCCTTTCAGCCCCAAATCCAATCATTGTCAAAAGTTTGTAGACTTTTCCTCCTGGACATCTCTAAAATTTGCCCCTTTTTAATGAAACCACCAAGCTACTTATTCACTCCCTTGTTATCTCTCGCCTTGACTATTGCAATTCCCTTCTTATAGGCCTACCTCTCCATAGGCTATCCCCTCCTCGATTATGAATGCTGCTACCAGACTTATCCACCTTACCAACCACTCAGTGTCTGTCACCCCTCTCCACCAATCCCTACACTGGTGGAGAGCCCAGCGAATAAAACTCAAAATACTAACCACAACATACAAAGCCATTCAAAACTCTGCTCTGAGCTACATCACCAATCTTGTCTCCAAATATCACCCAAAGCGTCCTCTCCGCTCCTCTTAAGACCTTCTGCTCTATAGCTCCCTTGTCTCCTCCTCCCATGATCGTCTCCAGGATTTCTCCAGAGCCTCTCCCATCCTCTGGAACTCTCTATCTCAATCTGTCCGGCTATCCCCTACTCTTGCTGCCTTCAGGCGATCCCTGAAAACTCATCTCTTCAGGGAAGCCTATCACGTCTCCAACTAATCTTTTATCACTTCCGTCAGCTCCTTCCCCACAGTTACAACCTGTTGTACCACCTGCCCCACCTTATTAGATTGTAAGCTCTTCTGAGCAGGGCCCTCTTAATCCTCTTGTATTTTATTGTATTATAACTGTATTGTCTTGCCTCCCTTTTATATTGCAAAGCTCTGTGTAACCTGTTGGCACTATATAATTCCTGCATAGTAATACTACGTTTTAGAGCCCCCCTTCCTCCCTACACGTATGATGTGTTGGGCCTCTACATAGGACAACGGCGATTGTCCTACACATGTTATATGTCACTGCTGACGCCGGAGTGAGAGCAATACGTTTTGCACCAAAGCTCCTTCATAATTCTAAACTGAAGACCTGTGGGGGTTTTGAAGTGTTGCCTTTGAAAAAAATATAGGGTACTGAAGTTTTTCACCATTTCACGGCCACACGCAATTCTAAAGCGGAGCTCCAACTAAAAGGGGAAGCTCCGCTAGCTTGCCTTCCCGCTGCCACGTTTGGCACCTTTGGGGGGGAGGGGCAGGTACCTGGTTTTGACAGGTACTCGCTCCCACTTCCAGCTGACTTTGCCGTGGAGAACTCAGCTGGAAGTTCGGCCTCCCTCCTCCTTCCCCCGCCATTCGCATGCGTAGTAGAGAACCGGCTGTGAACCCACAAGGCTTCACTCCTGGTTTCCCTTAGCTGAGATGGTGGTGGCAGCACCCGAGAGCCGATTGAAAAATTGGCTTGGGTGAAGACACCGCTGGATTCGTGGACAGGTTAAGTGTCTTTATATTAAAGTCAACAGCTACAGTAATTGTAGCTGCTGATTTTTAATTTTTTCTGAAGGAGCCTAGAGCAGCGTTTTAAAGCGGGGGTCCACCTATCTATCATTTTTTTTTTTTGGAGTTCATTCACAAAAACTTTTCTTCTCATGATTATCTACTCACATGTTCTGTGTAATAAGTCCGCCTGTGTCCGATTTCGTTGTAAAGAATAACTTATAAAATTCACTGAAGGCAGTTTCCATCTTCATTGTGGGCATTTGAAGCCCACAAGCATGTATTTCCTGGATGCAGTGAATGCTGTGCTCCCAGCATTCACCGAGATGTTGTGATGACGCTGTTGCACAATGCATGCTGGGAAGCCTGAGACTAGCTCCCAGGGGACTGTGGGAGGTCTGGGAGAGGTTAGAAACACGCCTACTCCCATGGGAGGAAAACCAGGAAGTGCTAAGAAGATTAGAAAAAAAAAGGTCATTACAGCGATTTAAATTTTTTTACACAGCATGTCAGCATCTAGGCAAGGAAGAGAATGCATAGAGATAATGTTCAAAATTTGGGTGGAACCCCGCTTTAAGGTTTGACATGTTGGGTATCTATTTACTCACCACAATGTCATCTTTAACCGCTTGCCAATCGCCTCATGCAGATATACTGCGGCAGAAGGGCTCGTACAGGCAAAACCACGTACCTGTACGTTGCCCTTTAAGAGGCGGCAGGCAGCGCCCGCGGCAAGCTCCGCGAGTCGCGGGTCCCGCAGACTTGATCGCCGCGGGGGTACCCGCGATCGCCTCACGGGGGAGAAAGAACAGGGAGATGCTGATGTAAACAGCATCTCCCCAGTCTGCCTAGTGACAGTGTCACTCGATCTCTGCTCCCTGTCATCGGAGCAGAGATCAGTGACGTGTAACATGTAGCCCCCCCCCCCCAGTTAGAAACATGCCCCTAGGACACACTTAACCCCTACACTGCCACCTAGTGGTTAACCCCTTCACTGCCAGTGTCATTTACACAGGAATCAGTGCATTTTTATAGCACTGATTGCTGTATAAATGACAATGGTCCCAAAAATGTGTCAAAAATGTCTGATGTTGTCCGCCATAATGTCGCAGTCACGATAAAAATTGCTGATCGCCGACATTTCAAAAAATTTTTTTTAAATTGTTAATAAAAATGCCATAAAACTATCCCCTATTTTGTAAACGCTTTAACTTTTGCGCAAACCGATCAATAATCGCTTGTGTTCTCTATGTAGAAGAATACGTATCGGTCTAAACTGAGGAAAAAAAATCGTTTTTTTATATATTTTTGGGGGATATTATAGCAAAAAGTAAAAAATAATGCTTTTTTTTTCAAAATTGTCGCTCTATTTTTCTTTATAGCGCAAAAAATAAAAACTGCAGAGGCGATCAAATACGACCAAAAGAAAGCTCTATTTGTGGGGGAAAAAAAAAAAAAGGACGTCAATTTTGTTTGGGAGCCACGTTGCACGACCGCGCAATTGTCAGTTAAAGCGACGCAGTGTCGAATCGCAAAAAGTGCTCTGGTCAGGAAGGGGGTAAATTCTTCCGGGGCTGAAGTGGTTAATATATTCTACCTAAAAATTGGGTAATAAATTACATTTAGGTGTCAAAAAATTAACTTTAGTGTATTTTTTTTTTACCAGGAAACATTTGAAAAAGAGCCAAGAGCTCCACCTACTGACTGCTTCCAAAATACAACATAGTCACACACACTTATAAACCCCAAGTGGGCGACAATGAGTTTGCTAAAGCACTGCGCGTCAAACAACCGTCAAACATTTTTCATTAAAAAAAAAAAAAAAAAAATCAATTTCACTTTTTTTTTTATGGATCTCACTGCTGTTGATCTCCGGTCTCCTTCAGCCACTTTCTATCTACACTTTCTACACAGAGGGCATAGGGACTCCACACACCTGCAAAGAGCACACACATGAGAAGGAGGAAGATATAAAGAAGATGTATGGGGGGGGGTTCAGTAGATGTAAAGGGGAACCAGTAGGTGTATAGGGAGGTCAACAGATACATTGGGGGAGGTCAGGTAGATGCAGAGGGGAACCACTAAGTGTATAGGGAGGTCAGGAGGTGTAGAAGGGAACATGTAGGTGTATAGGGAGGTCAATAGATATATTGGGGTTCAGTAAATGTAGAGGGGAATCAGTAAGTGTATAGGGAGGTCAATGGATACATTGGGGGTCAGTAGGTGCATAGGGAGGTCAGGAGATGTATGGGGAGGTTGGCAGGTCAGGAGATGTAGAGCGGAACCAGTACATGTATAGGGAGATCAATAGATATATTGGGGGTCAGTAGGTTAATAGAGAGTCAGGAGATTTATAGGAAGGTAAGTAGATGTATAGGGGGTTGGGAGAGGTACAGGAGGAGTCACACGATGTACAGGGGTCAGCGGGTGTATAGGGAGGTCAGTAGATATAAAAGAGATGTATAGGGAGGTCAGAAAATGTAGAGGGGAACCACGAAGTATATAGGGTGGTCAGGAGATGTATAGGGGGTTGGGAGAGGTACAAAAAGGGTCAGCAGGCGTATGGAGGGGGGGGGGGGGGGAGGGGGGTGCAGGAGATGTATGGAGAGGTCAGTTGGTGTATAGAGTGTATAAAGAGGTCAATAGATATTGGAGGATCAGTGAATGGGAGGGGGGTTCGGTGAGGTATAGAAAGGGTTTTAAGGAGATGCATATGGAGGTCAGTAGTTATATTGGGGGTCAGTAAATGTAGAGGGGAACCAGTAGATGTATAGGGAGACTAACAGATATATTGGGGGTCAGTAGGTGCATAGGGAGGTCAGGAGACGTATAGGAAAAGAAGTAGGAGTATAGGGGGTTGGGAGAGGTACAGGAGGGGTCAGCAGGCGTATTGGGAGGAGGGGGTTGATCAGGAGATGTATAGAAGGGGTCAGAAGTTGTAATGGGAGGTCAGATATATTGGGGGTCAATAAAAGTAGAGAGGAATCAGTAGATGTATAGGGAGATCAACAGATATGTTGGGGGTCAGTAGGGGCATGGGGAGGTCAGGTGATGTATAGGAAGGCAAGTAGGAGTGTAGGGGGTTGGGAGAGGTACAGGAGGAGTCAGACGATGTACAGGGGGTCAGCGGGTGTATAAGGAGGTCAGGAGATTTAATGGGGTTCAGAAGATGTATAGGGTTAGGGGATGTATAGGGGGAGGTCAAGAGATATATTTGTGGGTCAGTAGGAGTATAGGGGGTGGGTAGGTGTATTTGAGGGTCAGGAGGCATATAGGGGGGTAGGTAGGTGTATATGGGAGTCAGTAGGAGTATAGGGGGTAGGTAGGTGTATTTGGGGGTCAGTAGAAGTATAGGGGGTAGGTAGGAGTATATGGAGATAGGTAGGAGTATAGGTGGGTAGGAAGGTGTAAATGGGGGTCAGTAAGAGTATAGGGGGGTAGGTAGGTGTATATGGGGTGAGTAGGAGTATGAGGGTAGGTAGAGGTATAGGGGGTAGGTAGGAGTATAGGGGGGTAGGTAGGAGTATAGGGGGGTAGGTAGGAGTATAGGGGGGTAGGTAGGAGTATAGGGGGGTAGGTAGGAGTATAGGGGGGTAGGGAGGAGTATAGGGGGGTAGGGAGGAGTATAGGGGGGTAGGGAGGAGTATAGGGGGGGTAGGGAGGAGTATAGGGGGGTAGGGAGGTGTATAGGGGGGTAGGGAGGTGTATAGGGGGTAGGGAGGTGTATAGGGGGGGTAGGGATGTGTATAGGGGGGGGTAGGGAGCTGTGTAGGGGGGGGGGTAGGGAGGTGTATAGGGGGGGGGGGGGGTAGGGAGGTGTATAGGGGGGTAGCTAGGTGTATAGGGGGTGAGTAGGAGTATAGGAGGGAAGGTAGAAGTATAGGGGGGTAGGTAGGAGTATTTGAAGGTCAGTAGGCATGTAGGAGTATAGGGGAGGTAGGTAGGAATATAGGGGGTAGGTGGGTGTATAGGGGGGTAGCTACGTGTATAGGGGGGTAGGTAGGAGTAAAGGGGGGTAGGTAGGAGTATAGGGGGGTTAGGTAGGTGTATATGGGGTAGGTAGGAGTATAGGGAGGTTAGGTAGGAGTATAGGGAGGTTAGGTAGGTGTATAGGGGGGGGTAGGTAGGAGTATAGGGGGGTAGGGAGGTGTATAGGGGGTAGCTAGGAGTATAGGGGGTGTAGCTAGGTGTATAGGGGGGGTAGCTAGGTGTATAGGGGGGGTAGCTAGGTGTATAGGGGGGTAGCTAGGAGTATAGGGGGGTAGGTAGGTGTATAGGGGGGTAGGTAGGTGTATAGGGGGTAGGTGTAGGTGTATAGGGGGTAGGTAGGAGTACAGGGGGGTAGGTAGGAGTATAGGGGGGTAGCTAGGAATATAGGGGGTAGGTACAAGTATAGGGGGGTAGGGAGGTGTATAGGGGGTAGGTACAAGTATAGGGGGGTAGGGAGGTGTATAGGGGGGTAGGTAGTATAGGGGGGTAGGTAGGTGTATGGGGGGGTTAGGTAGGTGTATAGGGGGGGTTAGGTAGGTGTATAGGGGGGGTTAGGTAGGTGTATAGGGGGGGGGGTTAGGTAGGTGTATAGGGGGGGGGGGTTAGGTAGGAGTATAGGGGGGTAGGTAGGAGTATAGGGGGGTAGGTAGGAGTATAGGGGGGTAGGTAGGAGTATAGGGGGGTAGGTAGGAGTATAGGGGGGTAGGTAGGAGTATAGGGGGGTAGGTAGGAGTATAGGGGGGTTAGGTAGTATAGGGGGGGTTAGGTAGGTGTATAGGGGGGGGTAGGTAGGAGTATAGGGGGGGTAGGTAGGAGTATAGGGGGGGTAGGTGTATAAGGGGGTAGCTAGGTGTATAGGGAGGGTAGGTAGGAGTATAGGGGGGTAGGTAGGAGTATAGGGGGGTAGGTAGGAGTATAGGGGGGTAGGTAGGAGTATAGGGGGGGTAGGTAGGAATATAGGGGGTAGGTGGGTGTATAGGGGGGTAGCTACGTGTATAGGGGGGTAGGTAGGAGTAAAGGGGGGTAGGTAGGAGTATAGGGGGGTTAGGTAGGTGTATATGGGGTAGGTAGGAGTATAGGGAGGTTAGGTAGGTGTATAGGGGGGGGTAGGTAGGAGTATAGGGGGGTAGGGAGGTGTATAGGGGGTAGCTAGGAGTATAGGGGGGGTAGCTAGGTGTATAGGGGGGGTAGCTAGGTGTATAGGGGGGGTAGCTAGGTGTATAGGGGGGGTAGCTAGGAGTATAGGGGGGGTAGCTAGGAGTATAGGGGGGTAGCTAGGAGTATAGGGGGGTAGGTAGGTGTATAGGGGGTAGGTAGGAGTACAGGGGGGTAGGTAGGAGTATAGGGGGGTAGCTAGGAATATAGGGGGTAGGTACAAGTATAGGGGGGTAGGGAGGTGTATAGGGGGTAGGTAGGAGTATAGGGGGGTAGGTAGTATAGGGGGGTAGGTAGGTGTATGGGGGGGTTAGGTAGGTGTATAGGGGGGGTTAGGTAGGTGTATAGGGGGGGTTAGGTAGGTGTATAGGGGGGGGTTAGGTAGGTGTATAGGGGGGGGGTTAGGTAGGTGTATAGGGGGGTAGGTAGGTGTATAGGGGGGTAGGTAGGAGTATAGGGGGGTAGGTAGGAGTATAGGGGGGTAGGTAGGAGTATAGGGGGGGTAGGTGTATAGGGGGGGTAGCTAGGTGTATAGGGGGGTAGGTAGGAGTATAGGGGGGTAGGTAGGAGTATAGGGGGGGTAGGTAGGAGTATAGGGAGGGTAGGTAGGAGTATAGGGGGGTAGGTGTATAGGGGGGAGGTAGGAGTATAGGGGGGTAGGTAGGTGTATAGGGGGGGTAGGTAGGAGTATAGGGGGGGTAGGTAGGTGTATAGGGGGGGTAGCTAGGTGTATAGGGAGGGTAGGTAGGAGTATAGGGGGGTAGGTGTATAGGGGGGAGGTAGGAGTATAGGGGGGTAGGTAGGTGTATAGGGGGGGTAGGTAGGAGTATAGGGGGTAGGTAGGAGTATAGGGGGTTCACAATTTAAGCAAATCGTTTTGGTTTTTTTTTACAGCGCCGGTCCCGAGGCGCTGCGGGCATGAGTTTTTAGGCGAGGCCGCGGCTTCGGCCTAGTCCGCGGCTACAGCCGGACGCCGCGGACTAGGCCGAAGCCGCGGCCTCGCCTAAAAGCTCATGCCCGCAGCGCCTACGGACCGGCGCGGTTACCAAAGTAAAAAAAAAAAAAAACTAGATTCGAATCGTGAATCGAGTTTTTTTTCAAGAGAATCGAATATTTTTATTTTTTTTAGAAAATCTCCCAGCCTAGTAGGTAGGTGTATAGGGGGGGGGGGGGGGGAGTATAGGGGGGATGGTATGTGTATAGGGGGGTAGGTAGGTGTACAGGTAGGGAGGAGTATAGGGGGGTAGGGAGGTGTATAGGGGGTAGGGAGGTGTATAGGGGGGGGGGGGTAGGGAGGTGTATAGGGGGGGGTAGGGAGGTGTATAGGGGGGGGTAGGGAGGTGTATAGGGGGGGTAGGGAGGTGTATAGGGGGGGTAGGGAGGTGTATAGGGGGGGTAGGGAGGTGTATAGGGGGGGTAGGGAGGTGTATAGGGGGGGTAGGAAGGTGTATAGGGGGTGAGTAGGAGTATAGGAGGGAAGGTAGAAGTATAGGGGGGTAGGTAGGAGTATTTGAAGGTCAGTAGGCATGTAGGAGTATAGGGGAGGTAGGTAGGAATATAGGGGGTAGGTGGGTGTATAGGGGGGTAGGTAGGAGTAAAGGGGGGTAGGTAGGTGTATAGGGGGTAGCTAGGAGTATAGGGGGGGTAGCTAGGAGTATAGGGGGGGTAGCTAGGTGTATAGGGGGGGTAGCTAGGAGTATAGGGGGGTAGGTAGGTGTATAGGGGGTAGGTAGGAGTATAGGGGGTTAGGTAGGTTTATTGGGGGGGTAGGTAGGAGTATAGGGGGGTAGGTAGGAGTATAGGGGGGTAGGTAGAAGTATAGGGGGGTAGGGAGGAGTATAGGGGGGTAGCTAGGAGTATAGGGGGGTAGCTAGGAGTATAGGGGGGTAGCTAGGAGTATAGGGGGGTAGCTAGGAGTATAGGGGGGGTAGGTAGGTGTATAGGGGGGGTAGGTAGGTGTATAGGGGGGTAGGGTAGGTGTATAGGGGGGGGTAGGTAGGTGTATAGGGGGGGTAGGTAGGTGTATAGGGAGGGTAGGTAGGAGTATAGGGGGGGTAGGTAGCAATATAGGGGGGTAGGTGTATTGGGGGGGTAGGTAGGAGTATAGGGGGGTAGGTAGGAGTATAGGGGGGGTAGGTGTATAGGGGGTAGGTAGGTGTATAGGGGGGGAGGTAGGAGTATGGGGGGTAGGTAGGAGTATAGGGGGGGTAGGTAGGAGTATAGGGGGGGTAGGTAGGAGTATAGGGGGGGTAGGTAGGAGTATAGGGGGGGTAGGTAGGAGTTTAGGGGGGGTAGGTAGGAGTATAGGGGGGGTAGGTAGGTGTATAGGGGGGGTAGCTAGGTGTATAGGGAGGGTAGGTAGGAGTATAGGGGGGTAGGTGTATAGGGGGGGAGGTAGGAGTATAGGGGGGTAGGTAGGAGTATAGGGGGGTAGGTAGGAGTATAGGGGGGAGGTAGGAGTATAGGGGGGAGGTAGGAGTATAGGGGGGAGGTAGGAGTATAGGGGGGAGGTAGGAGTATAGGGGGGTAGGTAGGAGTATAGGGGGGTAGGTAGGAGTATAGGGGGGGTAGGTAGGAGTATAGGGGGGTAGGTAGAAGTATAGGGGTAGTAGGAGTATAGGGGGGTAGCTAGGTGTATAGGGGGGTAGGTAGGAGTATAGGGGGGAGGTAGAAGTATAGGGGGGTAGGTAGGAGTATAGGGGGGGTAGGTAGGAGTATAGGGGGGTAGGTAGGAGTATAGGGGGGGTAGGTAGGAGTATAGGGGGGGTAGGTAGGAGTATAGGGGGGGTAGGTAGGAGTATGGGGAGGGTAGGTAGGAGTATAGGGGGGTAGGTAGGTGTATAGGGGTAGGTAGGAGTATAGGGGGGTAGGTAGGAGTATAGGGGGGTAGGTAGGAGTATAGGGGGGTAGGTAGGAGTATAGGGGGGGGTAGGTAGGAGTATAGGGGGGGTAGGTAGGAGTATAGGGGGGGTAGGTAGGAGTATAGGGGGGGTAGGTAGGAGTATAGGGAGGGTAGGTAGGAGTATAGGGGGGGTAGGTAGGAGTATAGGGGGGGTAGGTAGGAGTATAGGGAGGGTAGGTAGGAGTATAGGGGGGTAGGTGTATAGGGGGGAGGTAGGAGTATAGGGGGGTAGGTAGGTGTATAGGGGGTAGGTAGGAGTATAGGGGGGTAGGTAGGAGAATAGGGGGGTAGGAGTATAGGGGGGTAGGTAGGAGTATAGGGGGGTAGGTAGGAGTATAGGGGGGTAGGTAGGAGTATAGGGGGGGTAGGTAGGAATATAGGGGGGGTAGGTAGAAGTATAGGGGGTAGCTAGGTGTATAGGGGGGGGTAGGTAGGAGTATAGGGGGGGTAGGTAGGAGTATAGGGGGGGTAGGTAGGAGTATAGGGGAGGGTAGGTAGGAGTATAGGGGGGGTAGGTAGGAGTATAGGGGGGGTAGGGAGGTGTATATGGGGTAGTAGGAGTATAGGGGGGTAGCTAGGAGTATAGGGGGTAGGTAGAAGTATAGGGGGGTAGGGAGGTGTATAGGGGGTAGCTAGGAGTATAGGGGGGTAGCTAGGTGTATAGGGGGGGTAGGTGTATAGGGGGGAGGTAGAAGTATAGGGGGGGAGGTAGGAGTATAGGGGGGGAGGTGTATAGGGGGGTAGGTAGGTGTATATAGGGGGGGTAGGTAGGTGTATAGGGGGGGTAGGTAGGTGTATAGGGGGGGTAGGTAGGTGTATAGGGGGGGTAGGTAGGTGTATAGGGGGGGTAGGTAGGAGTATAGGGAGGGTAGGTAGGAGTATAGGGGGGTAGGTAGGAGTATAGGGGAGGTAGGTAGGAATATAGGGGGTAGGTGGGTGTATAGGGGGGTAGGTAGGAGTAAAGGGGGGTAGGTAGGAGTAAAGGGGGGTAGGTAGGAGTAAAGGGGGGTAGGTAGGAGTAAAGGGGGGTAGGTAGGAGTAAAGGGGGGTTAGGTAGGTGTATATGGGGTAGGTAGGAGTATAGGGAGGTTAGGTAGGTGTATAGGGGGGGTAGGTAGGAGTATAGGGGGGTAGGGAGGTGTATAGGGGGTAGCTAGGAGTATAGGGGGGTAGCTAGGAGTATAGGGGGGTAGCTAGGAGTATAGGGGGGTAGCTAGGAGTATAGGGGGGTAGCTAGGAGTATAGGGGGGTAGCTAGGAGTATAGGGGGGTAGGTAGGAATATAGGGGGGTAGGTAGGAGTATAGGGGGGTAGGTAGAAGTATAGGGGGGTAGGGAGGAGTATAGGGGGTAGCTAGGAGTATAGGGGGGAGGTAGGAGTATAGGGGGGTAGGTAGGAGTATAGGGGGGTAGGTAGGTGTATAGGGGGGTAGGTAGGTGTATAGGGGGTAGGTAGGAGTATAGGGGGGTAGGTAGGAGTATAGGGGGGGTAGGTAGGAGTATAGGGGGGTAGCTAGGAGTATAGGGGGGTAGCTAGGAGTATAGGGGGGTAGCTAGGAGTATAGGGGGGTAGCTAGGTGTATAGGGGGGGTAGGTAGGAGTATAGGGGGGTAGGTAGAAGTATAGGGGGGTAGGTAGGAGTATAGGTAGGAATATAGGGGGGTAGGTGTATTGGGGGGGTAGGTAGGAGTATAGGGGGGTAGCTAGGTGTATAGGGGGGTAGCTAGGAGTATAGGGGGGTAGGTAGGAGTATAGAGGGGTAGGTAGGTGTATAGGGGGGGTAGGTAGGAGGGGAGGAGTATAGGGGGGGTAGCTAGGTGTATAGGGAGGGTAGGTAGGAGTATAGGGGGGAGGTAGGAGCATAGGGGGGTAGGTAGGTGTATAGGTGGGGTAGGAGTATAGGGGGGTAGGTAGGAGTATAGGGGGGTAGGTAGGAGTATAGGGGGGTAGGTAGGAGTATAGGGGGGTAGGTAGGAGTATAGGGGGGTAGGTAGGAGTATAGGGGGGTAGCTAGGAGTATAGGGGGGTAGCTAGGAGTATAGGGGGGTAGCCAAGAGTATAGGGGGGTAGCTAGGAGTATAGGGGGGGTAGCTAGGAGTATAGGGGGGGTAGCTAGGAGTATAGGGGGGGTAGCTAGGAGTATAGGGGGGTAGCTAGGTGTATAGGGGGGGTAGGTAGGAGTATAGGGGGGGTAGGTGTATAGGGGGGAGGTAGAAGTATAGGGGGGGAGGTAGGAGTATAGGGGGGTAGGTAGGTGTATAGGGGGGGTAGGTAGGTGTATAGGGGGGGTAGGTAGGTGTATAGGGGGGGTAGGTAGGTGTATAGGGGGGGTAGGTAGGAGTATAGGGGAGGTAGGTAGGAGTATAGGGGAGGTAGGTAGGAATATAGGGGGTAGGTGGGTGTATAGGGGGGTAGGTAGGAGTAAAGGGGGGTAGGTAGGAGTATAGGGGGGTAGGTAGGAGTATAGGGGGGAGGTAGGAGTATAGGGGGGTAGGTAGGTGTATAGGGGGGGTAGGTAGGAGTCTAGGGGGTTCACAATTTAAGCAAATCGTTTTGGGTTTTTTTACAGCGCCGGTCCCGAGGCGCTGCGGGCATGAGTTTTTAGGCGAGGCCGCGGCTTCGGCCTAGTCCGCGGCTACAGCCGGACGCCGCGGACTAGGCCGAAGCCGCGGCCTCGCCTAAAAGCTCATGCCCGCAGCGCCTACGGACCGGCGCGGTTACCAAAGTAAAAAAAAAAAAAAACTAGATTCGAATCGTGAATCGAGTTTTTTTTAAGAGAATCGAATATTTTTATTTTTTTTAGAAAATCTCCCAGCCCTAGTAGGTAGGTGTATAGGGGGGGGGGGGGGGGGGGAGAGTATAGGGGGGATGGTATGTGTATAGGGGGGTAGGTAGGTGTACAGGTAGGGGGTAGGTAGGTAGGAGTATAGGGGAGTAGGTAGGAGTATAGGGGGGGTAGGGAGGTGTATAGGGGGGGGTAGGGAGGTGTATAGGGGGGGGTAGGGAGGTGTATAGGGGGGGGGTAGGGAGGTGTATAGGGGGGGGGGGTAGGGAGGTGTATAGGGGGGGGTAGGAAGGTGTATAGGGGGGTAGCTAGGTGTATAGGGGGTGAGTAGGAGTATAGGAGGGAAGGTAGAAGTATAGGGGGGTAGGTAGGAGTATTTGAAGGTCAGTAGGAGTATAGGGGAGGTAGGTAGGAATATAGGGGGTAGGTGGGTGTATAGGGGGGTAGGTAGGAGTATAGGGGGGTTAGGTAGGTGTATATGGGGTAGGTAGGAGTATAGGGAGGTTAGGTAGGTGTATAGGGGGGGGTAGCTAGGAGTATAGGGGGTAGCTAGGAGTATAGGGGGGTAGCTAGGAGTATAGGGGGGTAGCTAGGAGTATAGGGGGGTAGCTAGGAGTATAGGGGGGTAGGTAGGAATATAGGGGGGTAGGTAGGAGTATAGGGGGGTAGCTAGGTGTATAGGGGGGGTAGGTAGGAGTATAGGGGGGGTAGGTAGGAGTATAGGGGGGGTAGGTGTATAGGGGGGAGGTAGAAGTATAGGGGGGGAGGTAGGAGTATAGGGGGGTAGGTGTATAGGGGGGTAGGTAGGTGTATAGGGGGGGTAGGTAGGTGTATAGGGGGGGTAGCTAGGTGTATAGGGGGGGTAGGTAGGTGTATAGAGGGGGTAGGTAGGTGTATAGGGGGGTAGGTAGGTAGGTGTATAGGGGGGGTAGGTAGGTGTATAGGGGGGGTAGGTAGGTGTATAGGGGGGGTAGGTAGGTGTATAGGGGGGGTAGGTAGGAGTATAGGGGGGTAGGTAGGAGTATAGGGGAGGTAGGTAGGAATATAGGGGGTAGGTGGGTGTATAGGGGGGTAGGTAGGAGTATAGGGGGGTTAGGTAGGTGTATATGGGGTAGGTAGGAGTATAGGGAGGTTAAGTAGGTGTATAGGGGGGGGTAGGTAGGAGTATAGGGGGGTAGGGAGGTGTATAGGGGGTAGCTAGGAGTATAGGGGGGTAGCTAGGATTATAGGGGGGTAGCTAGGAGTATAGGGGGGTAGGTAGGAATATAGGGGGGTAGGTAGGAGTATAGGGGGGTAGCTAGGAGTATAGGGGGGGTAGGTGTATAGGGGGGGGGGTAGGTGTATAGGGGGGGAGGTAGGAGTATAGGGGGGTAGGTGTATAGGGGGGGTAGGTAGGTGTATAGGGGGGGTAGGTAGGTGTATAGGGGGGGTAGGTAGGTGTATAGGGGGGGTAGGTAGGTGTATAGGGGGGGTAGGTAGGTGTATAGGGGGGGGTAGGTAGGAGTATAGGGGGGGTAGGTAGGAATATAGGGGGGTAGGTGTATTGGGGGGGTAGGTAGGAGTATAGGGGGTAGGTAGGAGTATAGGGGGGGTAAGTGTATAGGGGGGGGTAGAAGTATAGGGGGGTAGGTAGAAGTATAGGGGGGGTAGGTAGGAGTATAGGGGGGTAGGTAGGAGTATAGGGGGGTAGGTAGGAGTATAGGGGGGGTAGGTAGGAGTATAGGGGGGTAGGTAGGAGTATAGGGGGGGTAGGTAGGAGTATAGGGGGGGTAGGTAGGAGTATAGGGGGGGTAGGTAGGTGTATAGGGGGGGTAGGTAGGTGTATAGGGGGGTAGCTAGGTGTATAGGGGGGGGTAGCTAGGTGTATAGGGAGGGTAGGTAGGAGTATAGGGGGGTAGGTGTATAGGGGGGAGGTAGGAGTATAGGGGGGTAGGTAGGAGTATAGGGGGGTTAGGTAGGTGTATAGGGGGGGTTAGGTAGGTGTATAGGGGGGGGGTAGGTAGGTGTATAGGGGGTAGGTAGGTGTATAGGGGGGTTAGGTAGGAGTATAGGGGGGTTAGGTAGGAGTATAGGGGGGTAGCTAGGAGTATATGGGGGTAGGTAGGTGTATAGGGGGTAGGTAGGTGTATAGGGGGTAGGTAGGAGTATAGGGGGGTAGGTGTATTGGGGGGGTAGGTAGGAGTATAGGGGGGTAGGGAGGTGTATAGGGGGTAGCTAGGAGTATAGGGGGGTAGCTAGGTGTATAGGGGGGTAGCTAGGTGTATAGGGGGGGTAGGTAGAAGTATAGGGGGGTAGGTAGGAGTATAGGGGGGTAGGTAGGTGTATAGGGGGGGTAGGTAGGAGTATAGGGGGGGTAGGTAGGAGTATAGGGGGGGTAGGTAGGAGTATAGGGGGGGTAGGTAGGAGTATAGGGGGGTAGGTAGGTGTATAGGGGGGTAGGTAGGTGTATGGGGGGGTAGGTAGGTGTATAGGGGGGGTAGGTAGGTGTATAGGGGGGTAGCTAGGAGTATAGGGGGGTAGCTAGGAGTATAGGGGGGTAGCTAGGAGTATAGGGGGGTAGGTGTATAGGGGGTAGGTAGGAGTATAGGGGGGGTAGGTAGGAATATAGGGGGGGTAGGTAGGAATATAGGGGGGTAGGTAGGAATATAGGGGGGTAGGTAGGAATATAGGGGGGGTAGGTAGGAATATAGGGGGGGTAGGTAGGAATATAGGGGGGTAGGTGTATTGGGGGGGTAGGTAGGAGTATAGGGGGGTAGGTAGAAGTATAGGGGGGTAGCTAGGAGTATAGGGGGGTAGCTAGGAGTATAGGGGGGTAGCTAGGAGTATAGGGGGGGTAGGTAGGAGTATAGAGGGGTAGGTAGGTGTATAGGGAGGGTAGGTAGGAGTATAGGGGGGGTAGGTAGGAGTATAGGGGGGGTAGGTAGGAGTATAGGGGGGGTAGGTAGGAGTATAGGGGGGGTAGGTAGGAGTATAGGGGGGGTAGGTAGGAGTATAGGGGGGGGGTAGCTAGGTGTATAGGGGGGGTAGCTAGGTGTACAGGGAGGGTAGGTAGGAGTATAGGGGGGTAGGTGTATAGGGGGGAGGTAGGAGTATAGGGGGGTAGGTAGGTGTATAGGGGGGGTAGGTAGGTGTATAGGGGGGGTAGGTAGGAGTATAGGGGGTAGGTAGGAGTATAGGGGGTTCACAATTTAAGCAAATCGTTTTGGTTTTTTTTACAGCGCCGGTCCCGAGGCGCTGCGGGCATGAGTTTTTAGGCGAGGCCGCGGCCTAGTCCGCGGCTACAGCCGGACGCCGCGGACTAGGCCGAAGCCGCGGCCTCGCCTAAAAGCTCATGCCCGCAGCGCCTACGGACCGGCGCGGTTACCAAAGTAAAAAAAAAAAAAAAAAACTAGATTCGAATCGTGAATCGAGTTTTTTTTAAGAGAATCGAATATTTTTATTTTTTTTAGAAAATCTCCCAGCCCTAGTAGGTAGGTGTATAGGGGGGGGGGGGGGGAGTATAGGGGGGATGGTATGTGTATAGGGGGGTAGGTAGGTGTACAGGTAGGGGGTAGGTAGGTAGGAGTATAGGGGGGTAGGGAGGTGTATAGGGGGGGGGTAGGGAGGTGTATAGGGGGGGTAGGGAGGTGTATAGGGGGGGTAGGGAGGTGTATAGGGGGGGTAGGGAGGTGTATAGGGGGGTAGCTAGGTGTATAGGGGGTGAGTAGGAGTATAGGAGGGAAGGTAGAAGTATAGGGGGGTAGGTAGGAGTATTTGAAGGTCAGTAGGCATGTAGGAGTATAGGGGAGGTAGGTAGGAATATAGGGGGTAGGTGGGTGTATAGGGGGGTAGGTAGGAGTAAAGGGGGGTAGGTAGGAGTATAGGGGGGTTAGGTAGGTGTATATGGGGTAGGTAGGAGTATAGGGAGGTTAGGTAGGTGTATAGGGGGGGGTAGGTAGGAGTATAGGGGGGTAGGGAGGTGTATAGGGGGTAGCTAGGAGTATAGGGGGGGTAGCTAGGTGTATAGAGGGGGTAGGTAGGAGTATAGGGGGGTAGCTAGGAGTATAGGGGGGTAGCTAGGAGTATAGGGGGTAGGTAGGAGTATAGGGGGGTTAGGTAGGTGTATAGGGGGGTAGCTAGGAATATAGGGGGTAGGTACAAGTATAGGGGGGGTAGGGAGGTGTATAGGGGGTAGGTAGAAGTATAGGGGGGGTAGGTAGGAGTATAGGGGGGGTAGGTAGGAGTATAGGGAGGGTAGGTAGGAGTATAGGGAGGGTAGGTGTATAGGGGGGAGGTAGGAGTATAGGGGGGAGGTAGGAGTATAGGGGGGAGGTAGGAGTATAGGGGGGGTAGGTAGGAATATAGGGGGGGTAGGTAGGAGTATAGGGGGGGTAGGTAGGAGTATAGGGGGGGTAGGTAGGAGTATAGGGGGGGTAGGTAGGAGTATAGGGGGTAGCTAGGAGTATAGGGGGGTAGCTAGGTGTATAGGGGGGGTAGGTAGGAGTATAGGGGGGGTAGGTAGGTGTATAGGGGGGGTAGCTAGGTGTATAGGGGGGGTAGCTAGGTGTATAGGGGGGGTAGCTAGGTGTATAGGGAGGGTAGGTAGGAGTATAGGGGGGGTAGGTAGGAGTATAGGGGGGGTAGGTAGGAGTATAGGGGGGTAGGTAGGAGTATAGGGGGGTAGGTGTATAGGGGGGAGGTAGGAGTATAGGGGGGTAGGTAGGAGTATAGGGGGGGTAGGTAGGAGTATAGGGGGGGTAGGTAGGAGTATAGGGGGGGTAGGTAGGTGTATAGGGGGGGTAGGTAGGTGTATAGGGGGGGTAGGTAGGTGTATAGGGGGGTAGGTAGGTGTATAGGGGGGTAGGTAGGTGTATAGGGGGGGTAGGTAGGTGTATAGGGGGGGTAGGTAGGTGTATAGGGAGGGTAGGTAGGAGTATAGGGAGGGTAGGTAGGAGTATAGGGGGGGTAGGTAGCAATATAGGGGGGTAGGTGTATTGGGGGGGTAGGTAGGAGTATAGGGGGGTAGGTAGGAGTATAGGGGGGGTAGGTGTATAGGGGGTAGGTAGGTGTATAGGGGGGTAGGTAGGAGTATAGGGGGGTAGGTAGGTGTATAGGGGGTAGGTAGGAGTATAGGGGGGTAGGTAGGAGTATAGGGGGGTAGGTAGGAGTATAGGGGGGTAGGTAGGTGTATAGGGGGGAGGTAGGAGTATAGGGGGGTAGGTAGAAGTATAGGGGGGTAGGTAGGAGTATAGGGGGGTAGGTAGGTGTATAGGGGGGGGTAGGTAGGTGTATAGGGGGGGGTAGGTAGGAGTATAGGGGGGGTAGGTAGGAGTATAGGGGGGGTAGGTAGGAGTATAGGGAGGGTAGGTAGGAGTATAGAGGGGTAGGTAGGTGTATAGGGGGGGGGTAGGTAGGAGTATAGGGGGGGTAGGTAGGAGTATAGGGGGGGTAGGTAGGAGTATAGGGGGGGTAGGTAGGAGTATAGGGGGGGTAGGTAGGAGTATAGGGGGGGTAGGTAGGAGTATAGGGGGGGTAGGTAGGAGTATAGGGAGGGTAGGTAGGAGTATAGGGGGGTAGGTGTATAGGGGGGAGGTAGGAGTATAGGGGGGTAGGTAGGTGTATAGGGGGTAGGTAGGTGTATAGGGGGTAGGTAGGAGTATAGGGGGGTAGGTAGGAGAATAGGGGGGTAGGAGTATAGGGGGGTAGGTAGGAGTATAGGGGGGTAGGTAGGAGTATAGGGGGGGTAGGTAGGAATATAGGGGGGTAGGTAGAAGTATAGGGGGGAGGTAGGAGTATGGGGGGGTAGGTAGGAATATAGGGGGGGTAGGTAGGAATATAGGGGGGGTAGGTAGGAATATAGGGGGGTAGGTGTATTGGGGGGTAGGTAGGAGTATAGGGGGGTAGGTAGAAGTATAGGGGGGTAGGTAGGTGTATAGGGGGGGTAGGTAGGAGTATAGGGGGGGTAGGTGTATAGGGGGGGTAGCTAGGTGTATAGGGAGGGTAGGTAGGAGTATAGGGGGGGTAGGTGTATAGGGGGGGTAGCTAGGTGTATAGGGGGGTAGGTAGGAGTATAGGGGGGGTAGGTAGGAGTATAGGGGGGGTAGGTAGGTGTATAGGGGGGGTAGCTAGGTGTATAGGGGGGGTAGCTAGGTGTATAGGGAGGGTAGGTAGGAGTATAGGGGGGTAGGTGTATAGGGGGGAGGTAGGAGTATAGGGGGGTAGGTAGGTGTATAGGGGGGGTAGGTAGGAGTATAGGGGGTAGGTAGGAGTATAGGGGGTTCACAATTTAAGCAAATCGTTTTGGTTTTTTTTACAGCGCCGGTCCCGAGGCGCTGCGGGCATGAGTTTTTAGGCGAGGCCGCGGCTTCGGCCTAGTCCGCGGCTACAGCCGGACGCCGCGGACTAGGCCGAAGCCGCGGCCTCGCCTAAAAGCTCATGCCCGCAGCGCCTACGGACCGGCGCGGTTACCAAAGTAAAAAAAAAAAAAACTAGATTCGAATCGTGAATCGAGTTTTTTTTAAGAGAATCGAATATTTTTATTTTTTTTAGAAAATCTCCCAGCCCTAGTAGGTAGGTGTATAGGGGGGGGGGGGGGGGGGGGAGTATAGGGGGGATGGTATGTGTATAGGGGGGTAGGTAGGTGTACAGGTAGGGAGGAGTATAGGGGGGTAGGGAGGTGTATAGGGGGGTAGGGAGGTGTATAGGGGGGGGGGGGGGGTAGGGAGGTGTATAGGGGGGGGTAGGGAGGTGTATAGGGGGGGGTAGGGAGGTGTATAGGGGGGGTAGGGAGGTGTATAGGGGGGGTAGGGAGGTGTATAGGGGGGGTAGGAAGGTGTATAGGGGGTGAGTAGGAGTATAGGAGGGAAGGTAGAAGTATAGGGGGGTAGGTAGGAGTATTTGAAGGTCAGTAGGCATGTAGGAGTATAGGGGAGGTAGGTAGGAATATAGGGGGTAGGTGGGTGTATAGGGGGGTAGGTAGGAGTAAAGGGGGGTAGGTAGGAGTATAGGGGGGTTAGGTAGGTGTATAGGGGGTAGCTAGGAGTATAGGGGGGGTAGCTAGGTGTATAGGGGGGGTAGCTAGGAGTATAGGGGGGTAGGTAGGTGTATAGGGGGTAGGTAGGAGTATAGGGGGTTAGGTAGGTGTATTGGGGGGGTAGGTAGGTGTATTGGGGGGGTAGGTAGGAGTATAGGGGGGTAGGGAGGAGTATAGGGGGGTAGGGAGGAGTATAGGGGGGTAGGGAGGAGTATAGGGGGGTAGGGAGGAGTATAGGGGGGTAGGGAGGAGTATAGGGGGGTAGCTAGGAGTATAGGGGGGTAGCTAGGAGTATAGGGGGGTAGCTAGGAGTATAGGGGGGGTAGGTAGGTGTATAGGGGGGGTAGGTAGGTGTATAGGGGGGGTAGGTAGGTGTATAGGGGGGTAGGTAGGTGTATAGGGGGGGTAGGTAGGTGTATAGGGGGGGTAGGTAGGTGTATAGGGAGGGTAGGTAGGAGTATAGGGAGGGTAGGTAGGAGTATAGGGGGGGTAGGTAGCAATATAGGGGGGTAGGTGTATTGGGGGGGTAGGTAGGAGTATAGGGGGGTAGGTAGGAGTATAGGGGGGGTAGGTGTATAGGGGGTAGGTAGGTGTATAGGGGGGGAGGTAGGAGTATGGGGGGGTAGGTAGGAGTATAGGGGGGGTAGGTAGGAGTATAGGGGGGGTAGGTAGGAGTATAGGGGGGGTAGGTAGGAGTATAGGGGGGGTAGGTAGGAGTATAGGGGGGGTAGGTAGGTGTATAGGGGGGGTAGGTAGGTGTATAGGGGGGGTAGCTAGGTGTATAGGGGGGGTAGGTAGGAGTATAGGGGGGTAGGTGTATAGGGGGGGAGGTAGGAGTATAGGGGGGTAGGTAGGAGTATAGGGGGGAGGTAGGAGTATAGGGGGGAGGTAGGAGTATAGGGGGGAGGTAGGAGTATAGGGGGGAGGTAGGAGTATAGGGGGGAGGTAGGAGTATAGGGGGGGTAGGTAGGAGTATAGGGGGGTAGGTAGGAGTATAGGGGGGGTAGGTAGGAGTATAGGGGGGTAGGTAGAAGTATAGGGGGTAGCTAGGAGTATAGGGGGGTAGCTAGGTGTATAGGGGGGTAGGTAGGAGTATAGGGGGGAGGTAGAAGTATAGGGGGGTAGGTAGGAGTATAGGGGGGGTAGGTAGGAGTATAGGGGGGGTAGGTAGGAGTATAGGGGGGGTAGGTAGGAGTATAGGGGGGGTAGGTAGGAGTATGGGGAGGGTAGGTAGGAGTATAGGGGGGTAGGTAGGTGTATAGGGGGTAGGTAGGAGTATAGGGGGGTAGGTAGGAGTATAGGGGGGTAGGTAGGAGTATAGGGGGGTAGGTAGGAGTATAGGGGGGGGTAGGTAGGAGTATAGGGGGGGTAGGTAGGAGTATAGGGGGGGTAGGTAGGAGTATAGGGGGGGTAGGTAGGAGTATAGGGGGGGTAGGTAGGAGTATAGGGAGGGTAGGTAGGAGTATAGGGGGGGTAGGTAGGAGTATAGGGGGGGTAGGTAGGAGTATAGGGAGGGTAGGTAGGAGTATAGGGAGGGTAGGTAGGAGTATAGGGGGGTAGGTGTATAGGGGGGGGTAGGTGTATAGGGGGGAGGTAGGAGTATAGGGGGGTAGGTAGGTGTATAGGGGGTAGGTAGGAGTATAGGGGGGTAGGTAGGAGAATAGGGGGGTAGGAGTATAGGGGGGTAGGTAGGAGTATAGGGGGGTAGGTAGGAGTATAGGGGGGTAGGTAGGAGTATAGGGGGGTAGGTAGGAGTATAGGGGGGGTAGGTAGGAATATAGGGGGGTAGGTAGAAGTATAGGGGGTAGCTAGGTGTATAGGGGGGGTAGGTAGGAGTATAGGGGGGGTAGGTAGGAGTATAGGGGGGGTAGGTAGAAGTATAGGGGGGGTAGGTAGGAGTATAGGGGGGTAGGGAGGTGTATAGGGGGTAGCTAGGAGTATAGGGGGGTAGCTAGGAGTATAGGGGGGTAGGTAGAAGTATAGGGGGGTAGGGAGGTGTATAGGGGGTAGCTAGGAGTATAGGGGGGTAGCTAGGTGTATAGGGGGGAGGTAGAAGTATAGGGGGGGAGGTAGGAGTATAGGGGGGGAGGTGTATAGGGGGGTAGGTAGGTGTATGGGGGGGTAGGTAGGTGTATAGGGGGGGTAGGTAGGTGTATAGGGGGGGTAGGTAGGTGTATAGGGGGGGTAGGTAGGTGTATAGGGGGGGTAGGTAGGAGTATAGGGGGGTAGGTAGGAGTATAGGGGAGGTAGGTAGGAATATAGGGGGTAGGTGGGTGTATAGGGGGGTAGGTAGGAGTAAAGGGGGGTAGGTAGGAGTAAAGGGGGGTAGGTAGGAGTAAAGGGGGGTAGGTAGGAGTAAAGGGGGGTTAGGTAGGTGTATATGGGGTAGGTAGGAGTATAGGGAGGTTAGGTAGGTGTATAGGGGGGGTAGGTAGGAGTATAGGGGGGTAGGGAGGTGTATAGGGGGTAGCTAGGAGTATAGGGGGGTAGCTAGGAGTATAGGGGGGTAGCTAGGAGTATAGGGGGGTAGCTAGGAGTATAGGGGGGTAGCTAGGAGTATAGGGGGGTAGCTAGGAGTATAGGGGGGTAGCTAGGAGTATAGGGGGGTAGCTAGGAGTATAGGGGGGTAGGTAGGAATATAGGGGGGTAGGTAGGAGTATAGGGGGGTAGGTAGAAGTATAGGGGGGTAGGGAGGTGTATAGGGGGTAGCTAGGAGTATAGGGGGGAGGTAGGAGTATAGGGGGGAGGTAGGAGTATAGGGGGGTAGGTAGGAGTATAGGGGGGTAGGTAGGTGTATAGGGGGGTAGGTAGGTGTATAGGGGGTAGGTAGGAGTATAGGGGGGTAGGTAGGAGTATAGGGGGGGTAGGTAGGAGTATAGGGGGGTAGCTAGGAGTATAGGGGGGTAGCTAGGAGTATAGGGGGGTAGCTAGGTGTATAGGGGGGGTAGGTAGGAGTATAGGGGGGTAGGTAGAAGTATAGGGGGGTAGGTAGGAGTATAGGTAGGAATATAGGGGGGTAGGTGTATTGGGGGGGTAGGTAGGAGTATAGGGGGGTAGCTAGGTGTATAGGGGGGTAGCTAGGAGTATAGGGGGGTAGGTAGGAGTATAGAGGGGTAGGTAGGTGTATAGGGGGGGTAGGTAGGAGGGGAGGAGTATAGGGGGGGTAGCTAGGTGTATAGGGAGGGTAGGTAGGAGCATAGGGGGGTAGGTAGGTGTATAGGTGGGGTAGGAGTATAGGGGGTAGGTAGGAGTATAGGGGGGTAGCTAGGAGTATAGGGGGGTAGCTAGGAGTATAGGGGGGTAGCTAGGAGTATAGGGGGGTAGCTAGGAGTATAGGGGGGTAGCTAGGAGTATAGGGGGGGTAGCTAGGAGTATAGGGGGGGTAGCTAGGAGTATAGGGGGGTAGCTAGGTGTATAGGGGGGGTAGGTAGGAGTATAGGGGGGGTAGGTGTATAGGGGGGAGGTAGAAGTATAGGGGGGGAGGTAGGAGTATAGGGGGGTAGGTAGGTGTATAGGGGGGGTAGGTAGGTGTATAGGGGGGGGTAGGTAGGTGTATAGGGGGGGTAGGTAGGTGTATAGGGGGGGTAGGTAGGAGTATAGGGGAGGTAGGTAGGAATATAGGGGGTAGGTGGGTGTATAGGGGGGTAGGTAGGAGTAAAGGGGGGTAGGTAGGAGTATAGGGGGGTAGGTAGGAGTATAGGGGGGAGGTAGGAGTATAGGGGGGTAGGTAGGTGTATAGGGGGGGTAGGTAGGAGTCTAGGGGGTTCACAATTTAAGCAAATCGTTTTGGGTTTTTTTACAGCGCCGGTCCCGAGGCGCTGCGGGCATGAGTTTTTAGGCGAGGCCGCGGCTTCGGCCTAGTCCGCGGCTACAGCCGGACGCCGCGGACTAGGCCGAAGCCGCGGCCTCGCCTAAAAGCTCATGCCCGCAGCGCCTACGGACCGGCGCGGTTACCAAAGTAAAAAAAAAAAAAAACTAGATTCGAATCGTGAATCGAGTTTTTTTTAAGAGAATCGAATATTTTTATTTTTTTTAGAAAATCTCCCAGCCCTAGTAGGTAGGTGTATAGGGGGGGGGGGGGGGGGGGGGGAGAGTATAGGGGGGATGGTATGTGTATAGGGGGGTAGGTAGGTGTACAGGTAGGGGGTAGGTAGGTAGGAGTATAGGGGAGTAGGTAGGAGTATAGGGGGGTAGGGAGGTGTATAGAGGGGGTAGGGAGGTGTATAGGGGGGGGTAGGGAGGTGTATAGGGGGGGGTAGGGAGGTGTATAGGGGGGGGGTAGGGAGGTGTATAGGGGGGGGGGGGGTAGGGAGGTGTATAGGGGGGGGTAGGAAGGTGTATAGGGGGGTAGCTAGGTGTATAGGGGGTGAGTAGGAGTATAGGAGGGAAGGTAGAAGTATAGGGGGGTAGGTAGGAGTATTTGAAGGTCAGTAGGAGTATAGGGGAGGTAGGTAGGAATATAGGGGGTAGGTGGGTGTATAGGGGGGTAGGTAGGAGTATAGGGGGGTTAGGTAGGTGTATATGGGGTAGGTAGGAGTATAGGGAGGTTAGGTAGGTGTATAGGGGGGGGTAGGTAGGAGTATAGGGGGTAGCTAGGAGTATAGGGGGGTAGCTAGGAGTATAGGGGGGTAGCTAGGAGTATAGGGGGGTAGCTAGGAGTATAGGGGGGTAGCTAGGAGTATAGGGGGGTAGGTAGGAATATAGGGGGGTAGGTAGGAGTATAGGGGGGTAGCTAGGTGTATAGGGGGGGTAGGTAGGAGTATAGGGGGGGTAGGTAGGAGTATAGGGGGGGTAGGTGTATAGGGGGGAGGTAGAAGTATAGGGGGGGAGGTAGGAGTATAGGGGGGTAGGTGTATAGGGGGGTAGGTAGGTGTATAGGGGGGGTAGGTAGGTGTATAGGGGGTAGGTAGGTGTATAGGGGGGTAGGTAGGTGTATAGGGGGGTAGGTAGGTAGGTGTATAGGGGGGGTAGGTAGGTGTATAGGGGGGGTAGGTAGGTGTATAGGGGGGGTAGGTAGGTGTATAGGGGGGGTAGGTAGGAGTATAGGGGGGTAGGTAGGAGTATAGGGGAGGTAGGTAGGAATATAGGGGGTAGGTGGGTGTATAGGGGGGTAGGTAGGAGTATAGGGGGGTTAGGTAGGTGTATATGGGGTAGGTAGGAGTATAGGGAGGTTAAGTAGGTGTATAGGGGGGGGTAGGTAGGAGTATAGGGGGGTAGGGAGGTGTATAGGGGGTAGCTAGGAGTATAGGGGGGTAGCTAGGAGTATAGGGGGGTAGCTAGGAGTATAGGGGGGTAGGTAGGAATATAGGGGGGTAGGTAGGAGTATAGGGGGGTAGCTAGGAGTATAGGGGGGGTAGGTGTATAGGGGGGGAGGTAGGAGTATAGGGGGGTAGGTGTATAGGGGGGGTAGGTAGGTGTATAGGGGGGGTAGGTAGGTAGGAGTATAGGGGGGGTAGGTAGGAATATAGGGGGGTAGGTGTATTGGGGGGGTAGGTAGGAGTATAGGGGGGTAGGTAGGAGTATAGGGGGGGTAGGTGTATAGGGGGTAGGTAGGTGTATAGGGGGGTAGGTAGGAGTATAGGGGGGTAGGTAGGTGTATAGGGGGTAGGTAGGAGTATAGGGGGGTAGGTAGGAGTATAGGGGGGTAGGTAGGAGTATAGGGGGGTAGGTAGGTGTATAGGGGGGAGGTAGGAGTATAGGGGGGTAGGTAGAAGTATAGGGGGGTAGGTAGGAGTATAGGGGGGTAGGTAGGTGTATAGGGGGGGGTAGGTAGGTGTATAGGGGGGGGTAGGTAGGAGTATAGGGGGGGTAGGTAGGAGTATAGGGGGGGTAGGTAGGAGTATAGGGAGGGTAGGTAGGAGTATAGAGGGGTAGGTAGGTGTATAGGGGGGGGGTAGGTAGGAGTATAGGGGGGGTAGGTAGGAGTATAGGGGGGGTAGGTAGGAGTATAGGGGGGGTAGGTAGGAGTATAGGGGGGGTAGGTAGGAGTATAGGGGGGGTAGGTAGGAGTATAGGGGGGGTAGGTAGGAGTATAGGGAGGGTAGGTAGGAGTATAGGGGGGTAGGTGTATAGGGGGGAGGTAGGAGTATAGGGGGGTAGGTAGGTGTATAGGGGGTAGGTAGGTGTATAGGGGGTAGGTAGGAGTATAGGGGGGTAGGTAGGAGAATAGGGGGGTAGGAGTATAGGGGGGTAGGTAGGAGTATAGGGGGGTAGGTAGGAGTATAGGGGGGGTAGGTAGGAATATAGGGGGGTAGGTAGAAGTATAGGGGGGAGGTAGGAGTATGGGGGGGTAGGTAGGAATATAGGGGGGGTAGGTAGGAATATAGGGGGGTAGGTGTATTGGGGGGTAGGTAGGAGTATAGGGGGGTAGGTAGAAGTATAGGGGGGTAGGTAGGTGTATAGGGGGGGTAGGTAGGAGTATAGGGGGGGTAGGTGTATAGGGGGGGTAGCTAGGTGTATAGGGAGGGTAGGTAGGAGTATAGGGGGGGTAGGTGTATAGGGGGGGTAGCTAGGTGTATAGGGGGGTAGGTAGGAGTATAGGGGGGGTAGGTAGGAGTATAGGGGGGGTAGGTAGGTGTATAGGGGGGGTAGCTAGGTGTATAGGGGGGGTAGCTAGGTGTATAGGGAGGGTAGGTAGGAGTATAGGGGGGTAGGTGTATAGGGGGGAGGTAGGAGTATAGGGGGGTAGGTAGGTGTATAGGGGGGGTAGGTAGGAGTATAGGGGGTAGGTAGGAGTATAGGGGGTTCACAATTTAAGCAAATCGTTTTGGTTTTTTTTACAGCGCCGGTCCCGAGGCGCTGCGGGCATGAGTTTTTAGGCGAGGCCGCGGCTTCGGCCTAGTCCGCGGCTACAGCCGGACGCCGCGGACTAGGCCGAAGCCGCGGCCTCGCCTAAAAGCTCATGCCCGCAGCGCCTACGGACCGGCGCGGTTACCAAAGTAAAAAAAAAAAAAACTAGATTCGAATCGTGAATCGAGTTTTTTTTAAGAGAATCGAATATTTTTATTTTTTTTAGAAAATCTCCCAGCCCTAGTAGGTAGGTGTATAGGGGGGGGGGGGGGGGGGGAGTATAGGGGGGATGGTATGTGTATAGGGGGGTAGGTAGGTGTACAGGTAGGGAGGAGTATAGGGGGGTAGGGAGGTGTATAGGGGGGTAGGGAGGTGTATAGGGGGGGGGGGGGGTAGGGAGGTGTATAGGGGGGGGTAGGGAGGTGTATAGGGGGGGGTAGGGAGGTGTATAGGGGGGGTAGGGAGGTGTATAGGGGGGGTAGGGAGGTGTATAGGGGGGGTAGGAAGGTGTATAGGGGGTGAGTAGGAGTATAGGAGGGAAGGTAGAAGTATAGGGGGGTAGGTAGGAGTATTTGAAGGTCAGTAGGCATGTAGGAGTATAGGGGAGGTAGGTAGGAATATAGGGGGTAGGTGGGTGTATAGGGGGGTAGGTAGGAGTAAAGGGGGGTAGGTAGGAGTATAGGGGGGTTAGGTAGGTGTATAGGGGGTAGCTAGGAGTATAGGGGGGGTAGCTAGGTGTATAGGGGGGGTAGCTAGGAGTATAGGGGGGTAGGTAGGTGTATAGGGGGTAGGTAGGAGTATAGGGGGTTAGGTAGGTGTATTGGGGGGGTAGGTAGGAGTATAGGGGGGTAGGGAGGAGTATAGGGGGGTAGGGAGGAGTATAGGGGGGTAGGGAGGAGTATAGGGGGGTAGGGAGGAGTATAGGGGGGTAGGGAGGAGTATAGGGGGGTAGCTAGGAGTATAGGGGGGTAGCTAGGAGTATAGGGGGGTAGCTAGGAGTATAGGGGGGGTAGGTAGGTGTATAGGGGGGGTAGGTAGGTGTATAGGGGGGGTAGGTAGGTGTATAGGGGGGTAGGTAGGTGTATAGGGGGGGTAGGTAGGTGTATAGGGGGGGTAGGTAGGTGTATAGGGAGGGTAGGTAGGAGTATAGGGAGGGTAGGTAGGAGTATAGGGGGGGTAGGTAGCAATATAGGGGGGTAGGTGTATTGGGGGGGTAGGTAGGAGTATAGGGGGGTAGGTAGGAGTATAGGGGGGGTAGGTGTATAGGGGGTAGGTAGGTGTATAGGGGGGGAGGTAGGAGTATGGGGGGGTAGGTAGGAGTATAGGGGGGGTAGGTAGGAGTATAGGGGGGGTAGGTAGGAGTATAGGGGGGGTAGGTAGGAGTATAGGGGGGGTAGGTAGGTGTATAGGGGGGGTAGGTAGGTGTATAGGGGGGGTAGCTAGGTGTATAGGGGGGGTAGGTAGGAGTATAGGGGGGTAGGTGTATAGGGGGGGAGGTAGGAGTATAGGGGGGTAGGTAGGAGTATAGGGGGGAGGTAGGAGTATAGGGGGGAGGTAGGAGTATAGGGGGGAGGTAGGAGTATAGGGGGGAGGTAGGAGTATAGGGGGGAGGTAGGAGTATAGGGGGGGTAGGTAGGAGTATAGGGGGGTAGGTAGGAGTATAGGGGGGGTAGGTAGGAGTATAGGGGGGTAGGTAGAAGTATAGGGGGTAGCTAGGAGTATAGGGGGGTAGCTAGGTGTATAGGGGGGTAGGTAGGAGTATAGGGGGGAGGTAGAAGTATAGGGGGGTAGGTAGGAGTATAGGGGGGGTAGGTAGGAGTATAGGGGGGGTAGGTAGGAGTATAGGGGGGGTAGGTAGGAGTATAGGGGGGGTAGGTAGGAGTATGGGGAGGGTAGGTAGGAGTATAGGGGGGTAGGTAGGTGTATAGGGGGTAGGTAGGAGTATAGGGGGGTAGGTAGGAGTATAGGGGGGTAGGTAGGAGTATAGGGGGGTAGGTAGGAGTATAGGGGGGGGTAGGTAGGAGTATAGGGGGGGTAGGTAGGAGTATAGGGGGGGTAGGTAGGAGTATAGGGGGGGTAGGTAGGAGTATAGGGGGGGTAGGTAGGAGTATAGGGAGGGTAGGTAGGAGTATAGGGGGGGTAGGTAGGAGTATAGGGGGGGTAGGTAGGAGTATAGGGAGGGTAGGTAGGAGTATAGGGAGGGTAGGTAGGAGTATAGGGGGGTAGGTGTATAGGGGGGGGTAGGTGTATAGGGGGGAGGTAGGAGTATAGGGGGGTAGGTAGGTGTATAGGGGGTAGGTAGGAGTATAGGGGGGTAGGTAGGAGAATAGGGGGGTAGGAGTATAGGGGGGTAGGTAGGAGTATAGGGGGGTAGGTAGGAGTATAGGGGGGTAGGTAGGAGTATAGGGGGGTAGGTAGGAGTATAGGGGGGGTAGGTAGGAATATAGGGGGGTAGGTAGAAGTATAGGGGGTAGCTAGGTGTATAGGGGGGGTAGGTAGGAGTATAGGGGGGGTAGGTAGGAGTATAGGGGGGGTAGGTAGAAGTATAGGGGGGGTAGGTAGGAGTATAGGGGGGTAGGGAGGTGTATAGGGGGTAGCTAGGAGTATAGGGGGGTAGCTAGGAGTATAGGGGGGTAGGTAGAAGTATAGGGGGGTAGGGAGGTGTATAGGGGGTAGCTAGGAGTATAGGGGGGTAGCTAGGTGTATAGGGGGGAGGTAGAAGTATAGGGGGGGAGGTAGGAGTATAGGGGGGGAGGTGTATAGGGGGGTAGGTAGGTGTATGGGGGGGTAGGTAGGTGTATAGGGGGGGTAGGTAGGTGTATAGGGGGGGTAGGTAGGTGTATAGGGGGGGTAGGTAGGTGTATAGGGGGGGTAGGTAGGAGTATAGGGGGGTAGGTAGGAGTATAGGGGAGGTAGGTAGGAATATAGGGGGTAGGTGGGTGTATAGGGGGGTAGGTAGGAGTAAAGGGGGGTAGGTAGGAGTAAAGGGGGGTAGGTAGGAGTAAAGGGGGGTAGGTAGGAGTAAAGGGGGGTAGGTAGGAGTAAAGGGGGGTTAGGTAGGTGTATATGGGGTAGGTAGGAGTATAGGGAGGTTAGGTAGGTGTATAGGGGGGGTAGGTAGGAGTATAGGGGGGTAGGGAGGTGTATAGGGGGTAGCTAGGAGTATAGGGGGGTAGCTAGGAGTATAGGGGGGTAGCTAGGAGTATAGGGGGGTAGCTAGGAGTATAGGGGGGTAGCTAGGAGTATAGGGGGGTAGCTAGGAGTATAGGGGGGTAGCTAGGAGTATAGGGGGGTAGGTAGGAATATAGGGGGGTAGGTAGGAGTATAGGGGGGTAGGTAGAAGTATAGGGGGGTAGGGAGGTGTATAGGGGGTAGCTAGGAGTATAGGGGGGAGGTAGGAGTATAGGGGGGAGGTAGGAGTATAGGGGGGTAGGTAGGAGTATAGGGGGGTAGGTAGGTGTATAGGGGGGTAGGTAGGTGTATAGGGGGTAGGTAGGAGTATAGGGGGGTAGGTAGGAGTATAGGGGGGGTAGGTAGGAGTATAGGGGGGTAGCTAGGAGTATAGGGGGGTAGCTAGGAGTATAGGGGGGTAGCTAGGTGTATAGGGGGGGTAGGTAGGAGTATAGGGGGGTAGGTAGAAGTATAGGGGGGTAGGTAGGAGTATAGGTAGGAATATAGGGGGGTAGGTGTATTGGGGGGGTAGGTAGGAGTATAGGGGGGTAGCTAGGTGTATAGGGGGGTAGCTAGGAGTATAGGGGGGTAGGTAGGAGTATAGAGGGGTAGGTAGGTGTATAGGGGGGGTAGGTAGGAGGGGAGGAGTATAGGGGGGGTAGCTAGGTGTATAGGGAGGGTAGGTAGGAGCATAGGGGGGTAGGTAGGTGTATAGGTGGGGTAGGAGTATAGGGGGTAGGTAGGAGTATAGGGGGGTAGCTAGGAGTATAGGGGGGTAGCTAGGAGTATAGGGGGGTAGCTAGGAGTATAGGGGGGTAGCTAGGAGTATAGGGGGGTAGCTAGGAGTATAGGGGGGGTAGCTAGGAGTATAGGGGGGGTAGCTAGGAGTATAGGGGGGTAGCTAGGTGTATAGGGGGGGTAGGTAGGAGTATAGGGGGGGTAGGTGTATAGGGGGGAGGTAGAAGTATAGGGGGGGAGGTAGGAGTATAGGGGGGTAGGTAGGTGTATAGGGGGGGTAGGTAGGTGTATAGGGGGGGGTAGGTAGGTGTATAGGGGGGGTAGGTAGGTGTATAGGGGGGGTAGGTAGGAGTATAGGGGAGGTAGGTAGGAATATAGGGGGTAGGTGGGTGTATAGGGGGGTAGGTAGGAGTAAAGGGGGGTAGGTAGGAGTATAGGGGGGTAGGTAGGAGTATAGGGGGGAGGTAGGAGTATAGGGGGGTAGGTAGGTGTATAGGGGGGGTAGGTAGGAGTCTAGGGGGTTCACAATTTAAGCAAATCGTTTTGGGTTTTTTTACAGCGCCGGTCCCGAGGCGCTGCGGGCATGAGTTTTTAGGCGAGGCCGCGGCTTCGGCCTAGTCCGCGGCTACAGCCGGACGCCGCGGACTAGGCCGAAGCCGCGGCCTCGCCTAAAAGCTCATGCCCGCAGCGCCTACGGACCGGCGCGGTTACCAAAGTAAAAAAAAAAAAAAACTAGATTCGAATCGTGAATCGAGTTTTTTTTAAGAGAATCGAATATTTTTATTTTTTTTAGAAAATCTCCCAGCCCTAGTAGGTAGGTGTATAGGGGGGGGGGGGGGGGGGGGGAGAGTATAGGGGGGATGGTATGTGTATAGGGGGGTAGGTAGGTGTACAGGTAGGGGGTAGGTAGGTAGGAGTATAGGGGAGTAGGTAGGAGTATAGGGGGGTAGGGAGGTGTATAGAGGGGGTAGGGAGGTGTATAGGGGGGGGTAGGGAGGTGTATAGGGGGGGGTAGGGAGGTGTATAGGGGGGGGGTAGGGAGGTGTATAGGGGGGGGGGGGGTAGGGAGGTGTATAGGGGGGGGTAGGAAGGTGTATAGGGGGGTAGCTAGGTGTATAGGGGGTGAGTAGGAGTATAGGAGGGAAGGTAGAAGTATAGGGGGGTAGGTAGGAGTATTTGAAGGTCAGTAGGAGTATAGGGGAGGTAGGTAGGAATATAGGGGGTAGGTGGGTGTATAGGGGGGTAGGTAGGAGTATAGGGGGGTTAGGTAGGTGTATATGGGGTAGGTAGGAGTATAGGGAGGTTAGGTAGGTGTATAGGGGGGGGTAGGTAGGAGTATAGGGGGTAGCTAGGAGTATAGGGGGGTAGCTAGGAGTATAGGGGGGTAGCTAGGAGTATAGGGGGGTAGCTAGGAGTATAGGGGGGTAGCTAGGAGTATAGGGGGGTAGCTAGGAGTATAGGGGGGTAGGTAGGAATATAGGGGGGTAGGTAGGAGTATAGGGGGGTAGCTAGGTGTATAGGGGGGGTAGGTAGGAGTATAGGGGGGGTAGGTAGGAGTATAGGGGGGGTAGGTGTATAGGGGGGAGGTAGAAGTATAGGGGGGGAGGTAGGAGTATAGGGGGGTAGGTGTATAGGGGGGTAGGTAGGTGTATAGGGGGGGTAGGTAGGTGTATAGGGGGTAGGTAGGTGTATAGGGGGGTAGGTAGGTGTATAGGGGGGTAGGTAGGTAGGTGTATAGGGGGGGTAGGTAGGTGTATAGGGGGGGTAGGTAGGTGTATAGGGGGGGTAGGTAGGTGTATAGGGGGGGTAGGTAGGAGTATAGGGGGGTAGGTAGGAGTATAGGGGAGGTAGGTAGGAATATAGGGGGTAGGTGGGTGTATAGGGGGGTAGGTAGGAGTATAGGGGGGTTAGGTAGGTGTATATGGGGTAGGTAGGAGTATAGGGAGGTTAAGTAGGTGTATAGGGGGGGGTAGGTAGGAGTATAGGGGGGTAGGGAGGTGTATAGGGGGTAGCTAGGAGTATAGGGGGGTAGCTAGGAGTATAGGGGGGTAGCTAGGAGTATAGGGGGGTAGGTAGGAATATAGGGGGGTAGGTAGGAGTATAGGGGGGTAGCTAGGAGTATAGGGGGGGTAGGTGTATAGGGGGGGAGGTAGGAGTATAGGGGGGTAGGTGTATAGGGGGGGTAGGTAGGTGTATAGGGGGGGTAGGTAGGTAGGAGTATAGGGGGGGTAGGTAGGAATATAGGGGGGTAGGTGTATTGGGGGGGTAGGTAGGAGTATAGGGGGTAGGTAGGAGTATAGGGGGGGTAAGTGTATAGGGGGGGGTAGAAGTATAGGGGGGTAGGTAGAAGTATAGGGGGGGTAGGTAGGAGTATAGGGGGGTAGGTAGGAGTATAGGGGGGTAGGTAGGAGTATAGGGGGGGTAGGTAGGAGTATAGGGGGGTAGGTAGGAGTATAGGGGGGGTAGGTAGGAGTATAGGGGGGGTAGGTAGGAGTATAGGGGGGGTAGGTAGGAGTATAGGGGGGGTAGGTAGGTGTATAGGGGGGGTAGGTAGGTGTATAGGGGGGTAGCTAGGTGTATAGGGGGGGGTAGCTAGGTGTATAGGGAGGGTAGGTAGGAGTATAGGGGGGTAGGTGTATAGGGGGGAGGTAGGAGTATAGGGGGGTAGGTAGGAGTATAGGGGGGTTAGGTAGGTGTATAGGGGGGGGTAGGTAGGTGTATAGGGGGGGGTAGGTAGGTGTATAGGGGGGGGTAGGTGTATAGGGGGGTTAGGTAGGAGTATAGGGGGGTTAGGTAGGAGTATAGGGGGGTAGCTAGGAGTATATGGGGGTAGGTAGGTGTATAGGGGGTAGGTAGGAGTATAGGGGGGTAGGTGTATTGGGGGGGTAGGTAGGAGTATAGGGGGGTAGGGAGGTGTATAGGGGGTAGCTAGGAGTATAGGGGGGTAGCTAGGTGTATAGGGGGGTAGCTAGGTGTATAGGGGGGGTAGGTAGAAGTATAGGGGGGTAGGTAGGAGTATAGGGGGGTAGGTAGGTGTATAGGGGGGGTAGGTAGGTGTATAGGGGGGGTAGGTAGGAGTATAGGGGGGGTAGGTAGGAGTATAGGGGGGGTAGGTAGGAGTATAGGGGGGGTAGGTAGGAGTATAGGGGGGGTAGGTAGGAGTATAGGGGGGTAGGTAGGTGTATAGGGGGGTAGGTAGGTGTATGGGGGGGTAGGTAGGTGTATAGGGGGGGTAGGTAGGTGTATAGGGGGGTAGCTAGGAGTATAGGGGGGTAGCTAGGAGTATAGGGGGGTAGCTAGGAGTATAGGGGGGTAGCTAGGAGTATAGGGGGGTAGGTGTATAGGGGGTAGGTAGGAGTATAGGGGGGGTAGGTAGGAATATAGGGGGGGTAGGTAGGAATATAGGGGGGTAGGTAGGAATATAGGGGGGTAGGTAGGAATATAGGGGGGGTAGGTAGGAATATAGGGGGGGTAGGTAGGAATATAGGGGGGTAGGTGTATTGGGGGGGGTAGGTAGGAGTATAGGGGGGTAGGTAGAAGTATAGGGGGGTAGCTAGGAGTATAGGGGGGTAGCTAGGAGTATAGGGGGGTAGCTAGGAGTATAGGGGGGTAGCTAGGAGTATAGGGGGGGTAGGTAGGAGTATAGAGGGGTAGGTAGGTGTATAGGGGGGGTAGGTAGGAGTATAGGGGGGGTAGGTAGGAGTATAGGGGGGGTAGGTAGGAGTATAGGGGGGGTAGGTAGGAGTATAGGGGGGGTAGGTAGGAGTATAGGGGGGGTAGGTAGGAGTATAGGGGGGGTAGGTAGGAGTATAGGGGGGGGGTAGCTAGGTGTATAGGGGGGGTAGCTAGGTGTACAGGGAGGGTAGGTAGGAGTATAGGGGGGTAGGTGTATAGGGGGGAGGTAGGAGTATAGGGGGGTAGGTAGGTGTATAGGGGGGGTAGGTAGGTGTATAGGGGGGGTAGGTAGGAGTATAGGGGGTAGGTAGGAGTATAGGGGGTTCACAATTTAAGCAAATCGTTTTGGTTTTTTTTACAGCGCCGGTCCCGAGGCGCTGCGGGCATGAGTTTTTAGGCGAGGCCGCGGCCTAGTCCGCGGCTACAGCCGGACGCCGCGGACTAGGCCGAAGCCGCGGCCTCGCCTAAAAGCTCATGCCCGCAGCGCCTACGGACCGGCGCGGTTACCAAAGTAAAAAAAAAAAAAAAAAACTAGATTCGAATCGTGAATCGAGTTTTTTTTAAGAGAATCGAATATTTTTATTTTTTTTAGAAAATCTCCCAGCCCTAGTAGGTAGGTGTATAGGGGGGGGGGGGGGGGAGTATAGGGGGGATGGTATGTGTATAGGGGGGTAGGTAGGTGTACAGGTAGGGGGTAGGTAGGTAGGAGTATAGGGGGGTAGGTAGGAGTATAGGGGGGTAGGGAGGTGTATAGGGGGGGGTAGGGAGGTGTATAGGGGGGGGTAGGGAGGTGTATAGGGGGGGTAGGGAGGTGTATAGGGGGGGTAGGGAGGTGTATAGGGGGGGTAGGAAGGTGTATAGGGGGGTAGCTAGGTGTATAGGGGGTGAGTAGGAGTATAGGAGGGAAGGTAGAAGTATAGGGGGGTAGGTAGGAGTATTTGAAGGTCAGTAGGCATGTAGGAGTATAGGGGAGGTAGGTAGGAATATAGGGGGTAGGTGGGTGTATAGGGGGGTAGGTAGGAGTAAAGGGGGGTAGGTAGGAGTATAGGGGGGTTAGGTAGGTGTATATGGGGTAGGTAGGAGTATAGGGAGGTTAGGTAGGTGTATAGGGGGGGTAGGTAGGAGTATAGGGGGGTAGGGAGGTGTATAGGGGGTAGCTAGGAGTATAGGGGGGGTAGCTAGGTGTATAGAGGGGGTAGGTAGGAGTATAGGGGGGTAGCTAGGAGTATAGGGGGGTAGCTAGGAGTATAGGGGGGTAGCTAGGAGTATAGGGGGTAGGTAGGAGTATAGGGGGGTTAGGTAGGTGTATAGGGGGGTAGCTAGGAATATAGGGGGTAGGTACAAGTATAGGGGGGGTAGGGAGGTGTATAGGGGGTAGGTAGAAGTATAGGGGGGGTAGGTAGGAGTATAGGGGGGGTAGGTAGGAGTATAGGGAGGGTAGGTAGGAGTATAGGGAGGGTAGGTGTATAGGGGGGAGGTAGGAGTATAGGGGGGAGGTAGGAGTATAGGGGGGAGGTAGGAGTATAGGGGGGGTAGGTAGGAATATAGGGGGGGTAGGTAGGAGTATAGGGGGGGTAGGTAGGAGTATAGGGGGGGTAGGTAGGAGTATAGGGGGGGTAGGTAGGAGTATAGGGGGTAGCTAGGAGTATAGGGGGGTAGCTAGGTGTATAGGGGGGGTAGGTAGGAGTATAGTGGGGGTAGGTAGGTGTATAGGGGGGGTAGGTAGGTGTATAGGGGGGGTAGCTAGGTGTATAGGGGGGGTAGGTAGGAGTATAGGGGGGGTAGGTAGGAGTATAGGGGGGGTAGGTAGGAGTATAGGGGGGTAGGTAGGAGTATAGGGGGGTAGGTGTATAGGGGGGGTAGGTAGGAGTATAGGGGGGGTAGGTAGGAGTATAGGGGGGTAGGTAGGAGTATAGGGGGGGTAGGTAGGTGTATAGGGGGGGTAGGTGTATAGGGGGTAGGTAGGTGTATAGGGGGGGAGGTAGGAGTATGGGGGGGGAGGTAGGAGTATAGGGGGGGGTAGGTAGGAGTATAGGGGGGGGTAGGTAGGAGTATAGGGGGGGTAGGTAGGTGTATAGGGGGGGTAGGTAGGTGTATAGGGGGGTAGCTAGGTGTATAGGGAGGGTAGGTAGGAGTATAGGGGGGTAGGTGTATAGGGGGGAGGTAGGAGTATAGGGGGGTAGGTAGGAGTATAGGGGGGAGGTAGGAGTATAGGGGGGAGGTAGGAGTATAGGGGGGAGGTAGGAGTATAGGGGGGAGGTAGGAGTATAGGGGGGGAGGTAGGAGTATAGGGGGGGAGGTAGGAGTATAGGGGGGGTAGGTAGGAATATAGGGGGGTAGGTAGAAGTATAGGGGGTAGCTAGGAGTATAGGGGGGTAGCTAGGTGTATAGGGGGGTAGGTAGGAGTATAGGGGGGTAGGTAGGAGTATAGGGGGGAGGTAGAAGTATAGGGGGGTAGGTAGGAGTATAGAGGGGTAGGTAGGTGTATAGGGGGGGTAGGTAGGAGTATAGGGGGGGTAGGTAGGAGTATAGGGGGGGTAGGTAGGAGTATGGGGAGGGTAGGTAGGAGTATAGGGGGGTAGGTAGGTGTATAGGGGGTAGGTAGGAGTATAGGGGGGTAGGTAGGAGTATAGGGGGGTAGGTAGGAGTATAGGGGGGTAGGTAGGAGTATAGGGGGGTAGGTAGGTGTATAGGGGGGAGGTAGGAGTATAGGGGGGTAGGTAGAAGTATAGGGGGGTAGGTAGGAGTATAGGGGGGTAGGTAGGTGTATAGGGGGGGGTAGGTAGGAGTATAGGGGGGGTAGGTAGGAGTATAGGGGGGGTAGGTAGGAGTATAGGGAGGGTAGGTAGGAGTATAGAGGGGTAGGTAGGTGTATAGGGGGGGGGTAGGTAGGAGTATAGGGGGGGTAGGTAGGAGTATAGGGGGGGTAGGTAGGAGTATAGGGGGGGTAGGTAGGAGTATAGGGGGGTAGGTAGGAGTATAGGGAGGGTAGGTAGGAGTATAGGGAGGGTAGGTAGGAGTATAGGGGGGTAGGTGTATAGGGGGGAGGTAGGAGTATAGGGGGGTAGGTAGGTGTATAGGGGGTAGGTAGGTGTATAGGGGGTAGGTAGGAGTATAGGGGGGTAGGTAGGAGAATAGGGGGGTAGGAGTATAGGGGGGTAGGTAGGAGTATAGGGGGGTAGGTAGGAGTATAGGGGGGGTAGGTAGGAATATAGGGGGGTAGGTAGAAGTATAGGGGGTAGCTAGGTGTATAGGGGGGGTAGGTAGGAGTATAGGGGGGGTAGGTAGGAGTATAGGGGGGGTAGGTAGGAGTATAGGGGGGGTAGGTAGGAGTATAGGGGGGGAGGTAGGAGTATAGGGGGGAGGTAGGAGTATGGGGGGGGAGGTAGGAATATAGGGGGGGTAGGTAGGAATATAGGGGGGGTAGGTAGGAATATAGGGGGGTAGGTGTATTGGGGGGTAGGTAGGAGTATAGGGGGGTAGGTAGAAGTATAGGGGGGTAGGTAGGTGTATAGGGGGGGTAGGTAGGAGTATAGGGGGGGTAGGTGTATAGGGGGGGTAGCTAGGTGTATAGGGAGGGTAGGTAGGAGTATAGGGGGGGTAGGTGTATAGGGGGGGTAGCTAGGTGTATAGGGGGGTAGGTAGGAGTATAGGGGGGGTAGGTAGGAGTATAGGGGGGGTAGGTAGGTGTATAGGGGGGGTAGCTAGGTGTATAGGGAGGGTAGGTAGGAGTATAGGGGGGTAGGTGTATAGGGGGGAGGTAGGAGTATAGGGGGGTAGGTAGGTGTATAGGGGGGGGTAGGTAGGAGTATAGGGGGTAGGTAGGAGTATAGGGGGTTCACAATTTAAGCAAATCGTTTTGGTTTTTTTTACAGCGCCGGTCCCGAGGCGCTGCGGGCATGAGTTTTTAGGCGAGGCCGCGGCTTCGGCCTAGTCCGCGGCTACAGCCGGACGCCGCGGACTAGGCCGAAGCCGCGGCCTCGCCTAAAAGCTCATGCCCGCAGCGCCTACGGACCGGCGCGGTTACCAAAGTAAAAAAAAAAAAAACTAGATTCGAATCGTGAATCGAGTTTTTTTTAAGAGAATCGAATATTTTTATTTTTTTTAGAAAATCTCCCAGCCCTAGTAGGTAGGTGTATAGGGGGGGGGGGGGAGTATAGGGGGGATGGTATGTGTATAGGGGGGTAGGTAGGTGTACAGGTAGGGGGTAGGTAGGTAGGAGTATAGGGGAGTAGGTAGGAGTATAGGGGGGTAGGGAGTTGTATAGGGGGGTAGGGAGGTGTATAGGGGAGGGGGGGTAGGGAGGTGTATAGGGGGGGGGGGGGTTGGGAGGTGTATAGGGGGGTAGGAAGGTGTATAGGGGGGTAGCTAGGTGTATAGGGGGTGAGTAGGAGTATAGGAGGGAAGGTAGAAGTATAGGAGGGAAGGTAGAAGTATAGGGGGGTAGGTAGGAGTATTTGAAGGTCAGTAGGCATGTAGGAGTATAGGGGAGGTAGGTAGGAATATAGGGGGTAGGTAGGAGTATAGGGAGGTTAGGTAGGTGTATAGGGGGGGGGTAGGTAGGAGTATAGGGGGGTAGGGAGGTGTATAGGGGGTAGCTAGGAGTATAGGGGGGTAGCTAGGAGTATAGGGGGGTAGGTAGAAGTATAGGGGGGTAGGGAGGTGTATAGGGGGTAGCTAGGAGTATAGGGGGGTAGCTAGGTGTATAGGGGGGGGAGGTAGGAGTATAGGGGGGGAGGTGTATAGGGGGGTAGGTAGGTGTATAGGGGGGGTAGGTAGGTGTATAGGGGGGTAGGTAGGAGTATAGGGAGGGTAGGTAGGAGTATAGGGGAGGTAGGTAGGAATATAGGGGGGTAGGTAGGAGTAAAGGGGGGTAGGTAGGAGTAAAGGGGGGTAGGTAGGAGTAAAGGGGGGTAGGTAGGAGTATAGGGGGGTTAGGTAGGTGTATATGGGGTAGGTAGGAGTATAGGGAGGTTAGGTAGGTGTATAGGGGGGGTAGGTAGGAGTATAGGGGGGTAGGGAGGTGTATAGGGGGTAGCTAGGAGTATAGGGGGGTAGCTAGGAGTATAGGGGGGTAGCTAGGAGTATAGGGGGGTAGCTAGGAGTATAGGGGGGTAGCTAGGAGTATAGGGGGGTAGGTAGGAATATAGGGGGGTAGGTAGGAGTATAGGGGGGTAGGTAGGAGTATAGGGGGGTAGGGAGGTGTATAGGGGGTAGCTAGGAGTATAGGGGGGTAGGTAGGAGTATAGGGGGGTAGGTAGGAGTATAGGGGGGTAGGTAGGAGTATAGGGGGGTAGGTAGGAGTATAGGGGGGGGTAGGTAGGAGTATAGGGGGGGGTAGGTAGGAGTATAGGGGGGTAGGTAGGAGTATAGGGGGGTAGGTAGGTGTATAGGGGGGTAGGTAGGTGTATAGGGGGTAGGTAGGAGTATAGGGGGGTAGGTAGGAGTATAGGGGGGGTAGCTAGGAGTATAGGGGGGTAGCTAGGAGTATAGGGGGGTAGCTAGGAGTATAGGGGGGTAGGTAGGTGTATAGGGGGGGTAGGTAGGAGTATAGGGGGGTAGGTAGGTGTATAGGGGGGGTAGGTAGGTGTATAGGGGGGGTAGGTAGGAGTATAGGGAGGGTAGGTAGGAGTATAGGGGGGTAGGTAGGAGTATAGGGGAGGTAGGTAGGAATATAGGGGGTAGGTGGGTGTATAGGGGGGTAGGTAGGAGTATAGGGGGGTTAGGTAGGTGTATATGGGGTAGGTAGGAGTATAGGGAGGTTAGGTAGGTGTATAGGGGGGGGTAGGTAGGAGTATAGGGGGGTAGGGAGGTGTATAGGGGGTAGCTAGGAGTATAGGGGGGTAGCTAGGAGTATAGGGGGGTAGCTAGGAGTATAGGGGGGTAGCTAGGAGTATAGGGGGGTAGCTAGGAATATAGGGGGGTAGCTAGGAATATAGGGGGGTAGGTAGGAATATAGGGGGGTAGGGAGGTGTATAGGGGGTAGCTAGGAGTATAGGGGGGTAGCTAGGAGTATAGGGGGGGTAGGTGTATAGGGGGGGAGGTAGGAGTATAGGGGGGTAGGTGTATAGGGGGGGTAGGTAGGTGTATAGGGGGGGTAGGTAGGTGTATAGGGGGGGTAGGTAGGTGTATAGGGGGGGTAGGTAGGAGTATAGGGGGGGTAGGTAGGAGTATAGGGGGGGTAGGTAGGAATATAGGGGGGTAGGTGTATTGGGGGGGTAGGTAGGAGTATAGGGGGGTAGGTAGGAGTATAGGGGGGGTAAGTGTATAGGGGGGGTAGAAGTATAGGGGGGTAGGTAGAAGTATAGGGGGGGTAGGTAGGAGTATAGGGGGGTAGGTAGGAGTATAGGGGGGGTAGCTAGGTGTATAGGGGGGGTAGCTAGGTGTATAGGGGGGGTAGCTAGGTGTATAGGGGGGGTAGCTAGGTGTATAGGGGGGTAGCTAGGTGTATAGGGGGGGGTAGCTAGGTGTATAGGGGGGGGTAGCTAGGTGTATAGGGAGGGTAGGTAGGAGTATAGGGGGGTAGGTGTATAGGGGGGAGGTAGGAGTATAGGGGGGTAGGTAGGAGTATAGGGGGGTTAGGTAGGTGTATAGGGGGGGTTAGGTAGGTGTATAGGGGGGGTTAGGTAGGTGTATAGGGGGTAGGTAGGTGTATAGGGGGTAGGTAGGTGTATAGGGGGGTTAGGTAGGTGTATAGGGGGGTAGCTAGGAGTATAGGGGGGTAGCTAGGAGTATAGGGGGGTAGCTAGGAGTATATGGGGGTAGGTAGGTGTATAGGGGGTAGGTAGGAGTATAGGGGGGTAGGTGTATTGGGGGGGTAGGTAGGAGTATAGGGGGGTAGGTAGAAGTATAGGGGGGTAGGGAGGTGTATAGGGGGTAGCTAGGAGTATAGGGGGGTAGCTAGGTGTATAGGGGGGGGTAGGTAGAAGTATAGGGGGGTAGGTAGGAGTATAGGGGGGTAGGTAGGTGTATAGGGGGGGTAGGTAGGTGTATAGGGGGGGTAGGTAGGTGTATAGGGGGGGTAGGTAGGTGTATAGGGGGGGTAGGTAGGAGTATAGGGGGGGTAGGTAGGAGTATAGGGGGGGTAGGTAGGAGTATAGGGGGGGTAGGTAGGAGTATAGGGGGGTAGGTAGGTGTATAGGGGGGGTAGGTAGGTGTATAGGGGGGGTAGGTAGGTGTATAGGGGGGGTAGGTAGGTGTATAGGGGGGGTAGGTAGGAGTATAGGGGGGTAGCTAGGAGTATAGGGGGGTAGCTAGGAGTATAGGGGGGTAGCTAGGAGTATAGGGGGGTAGGTAGGAGTATAGGGGGGTAGGAGTATAGGGGGGTAGGTAGGAGTATAGGGGGGGTAGGTAGGAGTATAGGGGGGGTAGGTAGGAATATAGGGGGGGTAGGTAGGAATATAGGGGGGGTAGGTAGGAATATAGGGGGGGTAGGTAGGAATATAGGGGGGTAGGTGTATTGGGGGGGTAGGTAGGAGTATAGGGGGGTAGGTAGAAGTATAGGGGGGTAGCTAGGAGTATAGGGGGGTAGCTAGGAGTATAGGGGGGTAGCTAGGAGTATAGGGGGGGTAGGTAGGAGTATAGAGGGGTAGGTAGGTGTATAGGGGGGGTAGGTAGGAGTATAGGGGGGGGTAGGTAGGAGTATAGGGGGGGGTAGGTAGGAGTATAGGGGGGGTAGGTAGGAGTATAGGGGGGGTAGGTAGGAGTATAGGGGGGGTAGGTAGGAGTATAGGGGGTTCACAATTTAAGCAAATCGTTTTGGTTTTTTTTACAGCGCCGGTCCCGAGGCGCTGCGGGCATGAGTTTTTAGGCGAGGCCGCGGCCTAGTCCGCGGCTACAGCCGGACGCCGCGGACTAGGCCGAAGCCGCGGCCTCGCCTAAAAGCTCATGCCCGCAGCGCCTACGGACCGGCGCGGTTACCAAAGTAAAAAAAAAAAAAAAACTAGATTCGAATCGTGAATCGAGTTTTTTTTAAGAGAATCGAATATTTTTATTTTTTTTAGAAAATCTCCCAGCCCTAGTAGGTAGGTGTATAGGGGGGGGGGGGGGGAGTATAGGGGGGATGGTATGTGTATAGGGGGGTAGGTAGGTGTACAGGTAGGGGGTAGGTAGGTAGGAGTATAGGGGGGTAGGTAGGAGTATAGGGGGGTAGGGAGGTGTATAGGGGGGGTAGGGAGGTGTATAGGGGGGTAGCTAGGTGTATAGGGGGTGAGTAGGAGTATAGGAGGGAAGGTAGAAGTATAGGGGGGTAGGTAGGAGTATTTGAAGGTCAGTAGGCATGTAGGAGTATAGGGGAGGTAGGTAGGAATATAGGGGGTAGGTGGGTGTATAGGGGGGTAGGTAGGAGTAAAGGGGGGTAGGTAGGAGTATAGGGGGGTTAGGTAGGTGTATATGGGGTAGGTAGGAGTATAGGGAGGTTAGGTAGGTGTATAGGGGGGGGGTAGGTAGGAGTATAGGGGGGTAGGGAGGTGTATAGGGGGTAGCTAGGAGTATAGGGGGGGTAGCTAGGTGTATAGAGGGGGTAGGTAGGAGTATAGGGGGGGTAGGTAGGAGTATAGGGGGGTAGCTAGGAGTATAGGGGGGTAGCTAGGAGTATAGGGGGGTAGCTAGGAGTATAGGGGGGTAGCTAGGAGTATAGGGGGGTAGCTAGGAGTATAGGGGGGTAGCTAGGAGTATAGGGGGGTAGCTAGGAGTATAGGGGGGTAGCTAGGAGTATAGGGGGGTAGCTAGGAGTATAGGGGGGTAGCTAGGAGTATAGGGGGTAGGTAGGAGTATAGGGGGGTTAGGTAGGTGTATAGGGGGGTAGCTAGGAATATAGGGGGTAGGTACAAGTATAGGGGGGGTAGGGAGGTGTATAGGGGGTAGGTAGAAGTATAGGGGGGGTAGGTAGGAGTATAGGGGGGGTAGGTAGGAGTATAGGGAGGGTAGGTAGGAGTATAGGGGGGTAGGTGTATAGGGGGGAGGTAGGAGTATAGGGGGGAGGTAGGAGTATAGGGGGGGTAGGTAGGAATATAGGGGGGGTAGGTAGGAGTATAGGGGGGGTAGGTAGGAGTATAGGGGGGGTAGGTAGGAGTATAGGGGGGGTAGGTAGGAGTATAGGGGGTAGCTAGGAGTATAGGGGGGTAGCTAGGTGTATAGGGGGGGTAGGTAGGAGTATAGGGGGGGTAGGTAGGTGTATAGGGGGGGTAGGTGTATAGGGGGGGTAGCTAGGTGTATAGGGAGGGTAGGTAGGAGTATAGGGGGGGTAGGTAGGAGTATAGGGGGGGTAGGTGTATAGGGGGGAGGTAGGAGTATAGGGGGGTAGGTAGGTGTATAGGGGGGGTAGGTAGGAGTATAGGGGGGGTAGGTAGGAGTATAGGGGGGGTAGGTAGGAGTATAGGGGGGGTAGGTAGGAGTATAGGGGGGGTAGGTAGGAGTATAGGGGGGGTAGGTAGGTGTATAGGGGGGAGGTAGGAGTATAAGGGGGGAGGTAGGAGTATAGGGGGGGTAGGAGTATAGGGGGGGTAGGTAGGAGTATAGGGGGGGTAGGTAGGTGTATAGGGGGGGTAGCTAGGTGTATAGGGAGGGTAGGTAGGAGTATAGGGGGGTAGGTGTATAGGGGGGAGGTAGGAGTATAGGGGGGTAGGTAGGTGTATAGGGGGGGTAGGTAGGAGTATAGGGAGGGTAGGTAAGTGTATAGGGGGGGTAGGTAGGTGTATAGGGGGGTAGGTAGGAGTATAGGGGGTAAGTAGGAGTCTAGGGGGTTCACAATTTAAGCAAATCGTTTTGGTTTTTTTTACAGCGCCGGTCCCGAGGCGCTGCGGGCATGAGTTTTTAGGCGAGGCCGCGGCCTCGGCCTAGTCCGCGGCTACAGCCGGACGCCGCGGACTAGGCCGAAGCCGCGGCCTCGCCTAAAAGCTCATGCCCGCAGCGCCTACGGACCGGCGCGGTTACCAAAGTAAAAAAAAAAAAAAACTCGATTCGAATCGTGAATCGAGTTTTTTTAAGAGAATCGAATATTTTTATTTTTTTTAGAAAATCTCCCAGCCCTAGTAGGTAGGTGTATGGGGGGGGGGGGGGGGGAGTATAGGGGGGATGGTATGTGTACAAGGGGGTAGGTAGGAGTATAGGGGGGTAGGTAGGTGTATAGGGGGGTAGATAGGTGTACAGGGGGGTAGGTAGGTGTACAGGGGGGTAGGTAGGTGTACAGGGGGGTAGATAGGTGTACAGGGGGGTAGATAGGTGTACAGGGGGGTAGATAGGTGTACAGGGGGGTAGATAGGTGTACAGGGGGGTAGATAGGTGTACAGGGGGGTAGATAGGTGTACAGGGGGGTAGATAGGTGTACAGGGGGGTAGATAGGTGTACAGGGGGGTAGGTAGGTGTATTAGATATGAGTAGATGGGGGGTGATCACTGGGTGTACAGTGCGGGGATATAGCGGTCGGTATTCTAGCACTCCGCTCGGTATCGGTGGGGTTCTCACCGCTCTCACGGTTCCCCTCGGCCGGTCCGCTCTCCTCCATGTCACCCCAGCCGGAGCTTCCCGTACAAGGGGGGGCGTGGAGACATGACGTCATAACTAGCGGCAAACGAGCCGGTGGGAGGAACCCCTTCATCTCCCCGCCCTGCTAGAGAAACGTGATCTCCATAGCCACGCCTGCCCCGTCGAAACTCCTGCTCGGTCATGGGGGGGCTGACACACACACACACACACACACACACACACACACACACACACACTTTGGAGTTTTAAGTGATTTTCTAACAAAAATACCGCTTTAAACCTGTAAACAAAAAGTGCCAGAAAAAGCCTGGTCAGCAAGTGGTTAATGAGTGACCTGGCAGTGATCCCTGTATGAGTATTGGTCTAGTCATCTTCATCCAATCACCATTATAATTACTAATTAAAAAATATCACGAGGGCAAAAAAAAAAAAATCTCTTTATATCAATTATACATCATTTCACCAATCTATGTATTGTACCAAAAATTTAATTGAGGTGTCCTTATTAAAAAAACAAAAAAAAAAAATCTTTAAAATGAAAGTAATTAAAAATTACTTAAAAAAAAAAATTAGATCCAATGTGCAGACACTCACAGAGCTGTTATAGAAATATAGAGATTTCAATTTTCAGCCGTTTGTTATTTTTAAATGTAATCCTCAGCTCAATAAAGTTGACATTGTTTGAAAAAAAAAAAAAAAAAAAAAAAAAAAAAGAAGACTGCACTGTTGCACTGTGATGTCATCAACAGTCCATCAAAGGATGTGTGTGGCAGTTGGTGGCCAGTCACTCAGTGTCTTTTGATCAGAGAGGAAGCGATCATTGTGTGTCGTGTTTTCTATCATCTGATATTGTTTAGAATTGGAAAATGAGCATTTTTCGCGAAATGAGGAAGGAAGCAAACGTTTCTCTGACCACCACCAAAGAGAAACCTGCAGATAAATTGGATTCTTTGTTAGAGAATCACCAGCCCACTGAAATGCCTAACACTACAACCCCTCCAAAAAAGGGGAAGTGGCGGGCGTTTAAACGCGGAGCAAGGAGCATTTTTAAATGCTTTTTCCCGTGTTTTGGGAAAAAAGAGAAGGAGGAGGAAATTGCAAAAGGTGAGAGTGAAATCTAATAATGGAATCTGATATAAATCACTCCGACATTCACTGACTGAGCCCCACCATTCCCATTACATTATCTGTACACAACATTAATATTACATCATTTATACATAATGTCACCAAACATGTCATTTATGTGTCCCAACAGAAAACACACAAATTATAGAAACATTCATATTTCAGACAACAGTCACAAAGCTATGGGAGCCTCATTTTCAAATCTCTCTGGACTCAACTGAAAATAACTGACATTTTTCTAAAAATAGCATTTCCATCCTGCTGTGCTACCTTTATAATCTGAGTCTCTGCAATATACTGGGGTCACTCCTGTATACATATCCCTGACATTGCTATATACTGTATATACACATACCGGGATCACTGCTATATACACATACTGGGGTCACTGCTATATATATCCCTGACATTGCTATATACACATACTGGGGTCACTGCTATATACACATACTGGGATCACTCTTGTATACATATCCCTGACATTGCTATATACATATACTGGGATCACTCCTGTATACATACTACTGACATTGCTATATACCGTATATACATATACTAGGATCATTAGTATAAACCAGGATCCCTGCTATATACACATACTGGAATTGCTGCTATATACTCATACCAGGAATCCTGCTATATAAGACATACCGGATCACTGCTATATACACATATTGGAATCACTGCTCTATACACATACCGGGAACCCTGCTATATACACATACTGGCATCCCTGCTATATACACATATTGGAATCCCTGCTATATACACATATTGGAATCACTGCTATATACACATATTGGAATCACTGCTATATACACATACTGGCATCCCTGCTATATACACATATTGGAATCACTGCTATATATACATACCGGGATCCCTGCTATATACACATATTGGAATCACTGATATATACACATATTGGAATCACTGATATATACACATATTGGAATCACTGCTATATACACATACTGGCATCCCTGCTATATACACATATTGGAATCACTGCTATATATACATACCGGGATCCCTGCTATATACACATATTGGAATCACTGATATATACACATATTGGAATCACTGATATATACACATATTGGAATCACTGCTATATACACATACTGGCATCCCTGCTATATACACATATTGGAATCACTGCTATATATACATACCGGGATCCCTGCTATATACACATATTGGAATCACTGATATATACACATATTGGAATCACTGATATATACACATACCGGGATCCCTGCTATATACACATATTGGAATCACTGATATATACACATACCGGGATCCCTGCTCTATACACATACCGGGATCACTGCTATATACACATACTGGCATCCCTGCTATATACACATACCAAGATGGGAGAAGAGCATTGTAGTTTCAGCTGAGGGAGGAATTAGCTTGGGGTTAAGCCTAAAGGTCAGGTTCACTGTTAGGACTAGTGTGAGGGTTCAGCATTTGGGTCCCGTATTCGATTGGCTTAACCCCCCCTAATAAAGTTTTAACCCCTTGATCACCCCCCGTCACCAATGTCGCTAAGAGATAATTTTTCTGATCGCTGTATTAGTGTCGCTGGTGACGCTAGTTAGTGAGGTAAATATTTAGGTTCGCCGTCAGCGTTTTATAGCGTCAGGGACCCCCATATACTATCTAATAAATGTTTTAACCCCTTGATTGCCCCCTAGTTAACCCTTTCACCACTGATCACCGTATAACCGTTACGGTTGACGCTGGTTAGTTTGTTTATTTTTTATAGTGTCAGGGCACCCGCCGTTTATTACCGAATAAAGGTTTAGCCCCCTAATCGCCCGGCGGTGATATGCGTCGCCCCAGGCAGCGTCAGATTAGCGCCAGTACCGCTAACACCCACGCACGCACCGTACACCTCCCTTAGTGGTATAGTATCTGAACGGATCAATATCTGATCTGATCAGATCTATACTAGCGTCACCAGCAGTTTAGGGTTCCCAAAAACACAGTGTTAGCGGGATCAGCCCAGATACCTGCTAGCACCTGCGTTTTGCCCCTCCGCCCGGCTCGGCCCACCCAAGTGCAGTATCGATCGATCACTGTCACTTACAAAACTCTAAACGCATAACTGCAGCGTTCGCAGAGTCAGGCCTGATCCCTGCGATCGCTAACAGTTTTTTTGGTAGCGTTTTGGTGAACTGGCAAGCACCAGCGCCCTAGTACACCCCGGTCATAGTCAAACCAGCACTGCAGTAACACTTGGTGACGTGGCGAGTCCCATAAGTGCAGTTCAAGCTGGTGAGGTGGCAAGCACAAGTAGTGTCCCACTGCCACCAAGAAGAAGACAAACAGGCCCGTCGTGCCCATAATGCCCTTCCTGCTGCATTCGCCAATCCTAATTGGGAACCCACCGCTTCTGCAGCGCCCGTACTTCCCCCATTCACATCCCCAACCAAATGCAGTCGGCTGCATGAGAGGTATTTTTATGTCCTCCCGAGTACCCCTACCCAACGAACCCCCCCAAAAAAGATGTTGTGTCTGCAGCAAGCGCGGATATAGGCGTGACACCCGCTATTATTGTCCCAACTGTCCTGACAATCCTGGTCTTTGCATTGGTGAATGTTTTGAACGCTACCATTCATTAGTTGAGTATTAGCGTAGGGTACAGCATTGCACAGACTAGACACACTTTCACAGGGTCTCCCAAGATGCCATCGCATTTTGAGAGACCCGAACCTGGAACCGGTTACAGTTATAAAAGTTAGTTACAAAAAAAGTGTAAAAAAAAAAAAATATATATATAAAATAAAAAAAAATAGTTGTCGTTTTATTGTTCTCTCTCTCTCTCTATTGTTCTGCTCTTTTTTACTGTATTCTATTCTGCAATGTTTTATTGTTATGTTTTATCATGTTTGTTTTTCAGGTATGTAATTATTTATACTTTACTGTTTACTGTGCTTTATTGTTAACCATTGTTAACCATTTTTTTGTCTTCAGGTACGCCATTCACGACTTTGAGTGGTTATACCAGAATGATGCCTGCAGGTTTAGGTATCATCTTGGTATCATTCTTTTCAGCCAGCGGTCGGCTTTCATGTAAAAGCAATCCTAGCGGCTAATTAGCCTCTAGACTGCTTTTACAAGCCGTGGGAGGGAATGCCCCCCCCCACCGTCTTCCGTGTTTTTCTCTGGCTCTCCTGTCTCAACAGGGAACCTGAGAATGCAGCCGGTGATTCAGCCAGCTGACCATAGAGCTGATCAGAGACCAGAGTGGCTCCAATCATCTCTATGGCCTAAGAAACCGGAAGCTATGAGCATTTCATGACTTAGATTTCGCCGGATGTAAATAGCGCCATTGGGAAATTGGGGAAGCATTTTATCACACCGATCTTGGTGTCGTCAGATGCTTTGAGGGCAGAGGAGAGATCTAGGGTCTAATAGACCCCAATTTTTTCAAAAAAAGAGTACCTGTCACTACCTATTGCTATCATAGGGGATATTTACATTCCCCGAGATAATAATAAAAATGATTAAAAAAAAAAAAAAATATGAAAGGAACAGTTTAAAAGTAAGATTAAAAAAGCAAAAAAAATAATAAAGAAAAAAAAAAAAAAAAAAAAAAAAAAAAAAAAAAAAGCACCCCTGTCGCCCCCTGCTCTCGCGCTAAGGCGAACGCAAGTGGCGGTCTGTCGTCAAACGTAAACAGCAATTGCACCATGCATGTGAGGTATCACCGCGAAGGTCAGATCGAGGGCAGTAATTTTTCCAGTAGACCTCCTCTGTAAATCTAAAGTGGTAACCTGTAAAGGCTTTTAAACATGTATTTATTTTGTTGCCACTGCACGTTTGTGCGCAATTTTAAAGCATGTCATGTTTGGTATCCATGTACTCGGCCTAAGATCATCTTTTTTATTTCATCAAACATTTGGGCAATATAGTGTGTTTTAGTGCATTAAAATTTAAAAAAGTGTGTTTTTTCCCCAAAAAATGCGTTTGAAAAATCGCTGCGCAAATACTGTGTGAAAAAAAAAAATGAAACACCCACCATTTTAATCTGTAGGGCATTTGCTTTAAAAAAATATATAATGTTTGGGGGTTCAAAGTAATTTTTTTGCAAAAAAAAAATAACTTTTTCATGTAAACAATAAGTGTCAGAAAGGGCTTTGTCTTCAAGTGGTTAGAAGAGTGGTTGATGTGTGACATAAGCTTCTAAATGTTGTGCATAAAATGCCAGGACAGTTCAAAACCCCCCCAAATGACCCCATTTTGGAAAGTAGACACCCCAAGCTATTTGCTGAGAGGCATGTCGAGTCCATGGAATATTTTATATTGCGACACAAGTTGCGGGAAAGAGACAAATTTTTTTTTTTTTTGCACAAAGTTGTCACTAAATGATATATTGCTCAAACATGCCATGGGGATTTGTGAAATTACACCCCAAAATACATTCAGCTGCTTCTCCTGAGTACGGGGATACCACATGTGTGGGACTTTTTGGGAGCCTAGCCGCGTACGGGACCCCGAAAACCAAGCACCGCCTTCAGGCTTTCTAAGGGCGTGAATTTTTGATTTCACTCTTCACTGCCTATCACAGTTTTGGAGGCCATGGAATGCCCAGGTGGCACAACCCCCCCAAATGACCCCATTTTGGAAAGTAGACACCCCAAGCTATTTGCTGAGAGGTATAGTGAGTATTTTGCAGACCTCACTTTTTGTCACAAAGTTTTGAAAATTGAAAAAAGAAAAAAAAAAAAAATGTTTTTTCTTGTCTTTCTTCATTTTCAAAAACAAATGAGAGCTGCAAAATACTCACCATGCCTCTCAGCAAATAGCTTGGGGTGTCTACTTTCCAAAATGGGGTCATTTTGGGGGGTTTTGTGCCACCTGAGCATTCCATGGCCTCCGAAACTGTGATAGGCAGTGAAGAGTGAAATCAAAAATTTACACCCTTAGAAATCCTGAAGGCGGTGATTGGTTTTTGGGGCCCCGTACGCGGCTAGGCTCCCAAAAAGTCCCACACATGTGGTATCCCCATACTCAGGAGAAGCAGCTGAATGTATTTTGGGGTGCAATTCCACATAGGCCCATGGCCTGTGTGAGCAATATATAATTTAGTGACAACTTTTTGTAAATATTTTTTTTTTTTGTCATTTTTCAATCACTTGGGACAAAAAAAATAAATATTCAATGGGTTCAACATGCCTCTCAGCAATTTCCTTGGGGTGTCTACTTTCCAAAATGGGGTCATTTGGGGGGGTTTTGTACTGCCCTGCCATTTTAGCACCTCAAGAAATGACATAGGCAGTCATAAACTAAAAGCTGTGTAAATTCCAGAAAATGTACCCTAGTTTGTAGACGCTATAACTTTTGCGCAAATCAATAAATATACGCTTATTGACATTTTTTTTACCAAAGACGTGGCCGAATACATTTTGGCCTAAATGTATGACTAAAATTTAGTTTATTGGATTTTTTTTATAACAAAAAGTAGAAAATATCATTTTTTTTTTCAAAATTTTCGGTCTTTTTCCGTTTATAGCGCAAAAAATAAAAACCGCAGAGGTGATCAAATACCATCAAAAGAAAGCTCTATTTGTGGGAAGAAAAGGACGCAAATTTCGTTTGGGTACAGCATTGCATGACCGCGCAATTAGCAGTTAAAGCGACGCAGTGCCAAATTGGAAAAAGACCTCTGGTCCTTAGGCAGCATAATGGTCCGGGGCTCAAGTGGTTAACCGTAGCTTGAAATCCAAAAGCTGAGAACTGGTTCCTAAGTTCAAAAGCCACCATGTTACCCACGTATATGAAGAATTTCTAACCAGAAACATGTTTTATATATTAACACAAATTAGGTAGATAAATTATATTACACAGATCTAATTTGCTAACAGAAGTTTAAAATGTCAATTTTCTGTCTCTTCCTAGGAAAAAATTATGACTGCTTCACCAGCGTCAAGAAGCCATTGGATCCACCTATCAGTGGCAAGAAGCCATCTTCGCAGGTCGCATTGACCAGCGTCAAGAAGGCATTGGATCCAGCTATTAGTGGCAAGAAGCCACCTTCGCAGACCGAATGGACCAGCACCAAGAAGCCATTGGCTCTCGCCACCAATGGTAGCCAGGAATACAAAACTGAAGAGAAACTAACCCTACCAGCCCCATCCACCAGCATGGGGGAAGGCCCTTTATCCTTGGCCAGCTTTACATTCCATTGTACACTGGGACAGGGAGGTTTCGGAAAGGTAAGTGATTAGGCTGATTTTCCTATAGTTTGGCCATGCAGTAGTCTCCCATGTGGATTTTCTTGCTGACTAAATGTACCCATTCCTGTATGTACCTTGTTATGTACAGTTTATGTCCATTACTTGACCAAGAGCAATCCCCAGCCTGCACTATTATTGTACCATATTAATATTGTTTCTCTTTTTCTTCAGGTGCTATTAGCGTCTCATGCTGCCTATGACCATCCGCTCGCTGTCAAGTTGGTGAAAAAGAGGCATCTGGTTGGAGACAAAGAAGATGAGGTCCTGGTAGAGCGTAGGGTGCTAGAGCAGACCAGGCACAATGTCTTTTTCACCCATCTGTTTGGTGCCTTTCAGACAAATGTAAGTAATCTTCCCCATTCTCACCAAATGCAAAGAATGTTATATGGGGCTTGACCACACTGCACTGTCTGCCTCTATAAATTACCCCACCAAACCGTGGATGTCTATCGTTTAACCCTTATCTTTATCCCTTATTTTCACACAGGACTATCTCGCCTTTGTGATGGAGTATCTGAGCGGAGGAGACCTGTACCATTTCATAGAGGAGTCAGCCCCAGTTTCTATAGATGCCATCCGAATCCTTGCAGCAGAAATCATATGTGGACTGCGATACCTCCACAGAAGGGGCATCATACACAGGTAAAGATTGTAATAATACGTATAACCATGGAGTAAAGCGAAGGGTGACATCACCGAAATTGCTATTTCTAATTATGGGTAAAATGGTAAAATCAACCCCTGGCTTCTGATTCATAGATGACATAATGGCAGCATTTTCTATACCTGTCTCTTATAAAATCTACAGAAGTCTTAGTGCTCTTGTCCTGTTTTTAATGCAAGATGCACGAGAATCCAACTGGGCAAGTCAGACTACCCCATAACCATTGTGGGATAGAAGAAGCTGTGATCCACCCATTACTAAAATTCTGTGTATGTGCTTTTTTTTTTTCTTTAATCTTTTACCCTCAGGCAGTGGTCTTCAAACTGTGGCCCGCTGGGCCAAATTTTCTTTAAAAATAAAGTACGAATGCACTATTGATATTCACATAACTCACATTGGTATTTGTTTGCACAATCAATTGTGGGATTAAGTGTAGAATATTTTTTTTTTATTTTTCTTTGGAATATTGGGAAGTATTCACATTTGTGCAATATAAAATATAACAGTGCCAGATTTTACCATCTATAAACTATTCTTCCCAATGACACCAACAATGAGGCACCATTCCTCACTGAACCATGGGCAACTATGTAATTCTTTTTACTCCCACCGACCACCAAGCCTGAGACATTGTCTATTCTCACCTGGACCCCCTAAAGTCTGAAGGACAGTAAGCTGGCCCTTTCTTTAGAAAGTTTGTAGACCCCTGCCCTAGGATCAAAGTCTTCTAATACTTGTGTTATTGTGTGATATATACTAACTCTTTCTTCTCCTTGCAGGGACATTAAGCCAGGAAACATATTGCTGAGCAGCACAGGCCATGCAAAGATTTGCGATTTTGGACTGGCAATCACAGGCATCTTCGAACCAATGAAGTGTACAGAACCGGCTGCAGGCACCAGACTATATCGTGCCCCAGAGGTAAGAAACAGTCTACTGACTTCATTTTAGTGTTTATCTAGATACTCAGCACTTCATTATTAGGTATAGTAAAGTTAAAAAAGGGCATTCCACTTTCACTTAGTGAAAAATGCCTCCTCTCATGTCCTGGGTGTCCCATGTCATTGGGTTTCCAGGCTGGGACTAAATAACTAACAAAAAGTGGGCAGGGTTGAATCTTAAAGAAATTTTCAGAGTTCCTCCGAGGCTGCATGTACATGAAGACCTTCATCCAGCCATTATATGGAACTCAACATCAGCTTAATCATCCAATTTGCCAGATAATGACCCAAGTTATAAGGTGGAGGCTTCTCACTGCAGTCGTTACTTATTATAACATGGTGGGACCATTGAGCCATATACCTCGTCCTCTGCAAAAGGGCAATTAAAGTATACGTAAAGCCAAAACGGATTGATTGAGTTTGGAGTGGATTGAGTGGGAAAGGATAAGAACCCCTTTCAGGTTTTTATTGCTCTCACTGGGGAGATTACTCCTCTCCATTTGTCCTGCTAACACAGGAGGTGAAGGAAAGTCTTCCCATAACTAAACCTGTTCTGGTGACAGTTGTCTAAGATGGGATAGGCATGCCCTTCGGAGAGATATTCTTATACTTCCTGTTGTGTTAGTAGGACAGGAAGTAAAGGAAACTATTCCTGATAGATAAAAAAAAGCTGAAGACCATTTTCTAGTTTAGGACCCTACATAAACTTTAAGATCCATCTTCAAAAGCTACATCTCAGTTGGCTTCAAAACCATAATGAAAAACCAAATATAACCCGCAGCGATTAGGACACTTGGGAGGATTAATACATCACTTATGCCGACATAGAAACATCTCTGTCCCATGCCTGTCATGACAATGTTCTCATTATTCTTCTCTTTTTTTTCTACAGGTCTTTGAGAGTCTACGGTATGATGCCATGGTCGACTATTTCGCACTGGGGATTACACTATACAAAATGGCGACTGGTGTTCACCCATTCCATACATATTTTTGGAATGCAAACATGCTGCAGTTTGCGATTACTGCGATTGATCCCGTGTATCCCCCAGAGATGGATTTTGACCTTAGAGACCTCATTGGAAGGGTAAGTATAAACAGATCTTTATACTGGTAATATAGAACACAGAAGGGCCGGCATTTTAAAAAGGGATTATATGGTCTACTTATTGCTTGTTCATGTTTAACATTCTGTTTCTCCCTTTATAGCTTGTTCGGAAAAACCAGGAGCGCAGGCGGATGGAGTTGAGAAATATCGAAGAGCATCCATTTTTCAACGAGATAAACTGGACTGAGGTGGAGTTGGGACGGTCACCCCGATTAATTCATTCCCTACCTGTAAGTATATTATTAAGAAAGGCGTTTGGGCACATTTGGGGGGTGGAGGTGGAGGATTTAGGGCTCATTCACAACAGAACATAGGTTTCCTGCACCGCTTTAAAAAAACGCTTTGCACTTGAGAACTGCGGAGATGTCAATACAATGCTAATGACACCCCAAATGTAGGTCACAAACAGGGTGCCTGCACCGGATTGCATGGTACAGAGGGTACTCTTTGATTCGATTGCATTGCGTTTTTTTTAAAATAGAGCATGTACTACTTTTGTTGCAGTCCAGTGTGATTTCAGCCCATTCAAGTGAATGGGATTAAAAACGTACTGGCACAGAAATCGCACAAGAATGTGAGCGGGTAAATGACGTACGCTTAACGTTTATCATCAATTTCTGTCTAAACTAGTGAGATTAACGTTTCCTATTTTTTTCTTTGCAGCACCCAAAGGCCTCACTACATCAGAAACTCAATATGGCCGCTATTATATCCGAGGAAGACCTATATAGTATTCCCATATCACCAGAGCATCAAAAGCTCTTCAGAAATTTTACATTCGTCAGTGAAAGATTGGAGATGAAAACATCACCTGAACCATCCGAGCCACCACCACCAGAACAAAGTTGCACCATATATGGAGGAATCTCACCGGCACCACCAGAACAAAGCTGCACCATGGATGGAGGAATCTCACCGGCATCACCAGATCAAAGCTTCACCATGGATGAAGGAATCTCACCGGCATCACCAGATCAAAGCTGCACCATGGATGAAGGAATCTCACCGGCATCACTGAGTCCTCAAACAGAAAGAATCTCAGTGTGTGACAGCTGGTTGCCTAAGTTATTTTTTCTATTCGTATTATTCGTATTATTCTTATACTTATTCTACAGTATTTATATAGAGACAATAGTTTAGGCAGCACTTTACAATATAAAGGGGGACAGTACCATTACAATACAGAAGGAATAAGAGGGCCCTGCATCACCTACATCACAGGGGGGCTCTCCCCTACATCACAGGGGGGCTCTCACCTGGGAAGAGGGACGCCGTGGGAGGAAGGACAGAGGGAAGACTTGGAAAGAGGGACGCCGTGGACGCCATGGGAAGTGGACAGAGGGACGCCGTGGGAAGAGGGAAGAGAGATGGCGTGGGAATTGGGACGCCGTTGGAAGAGGGACAGAGGAACGCCGTGGGAAGAGGGACAGAGGAACGCCGTGGGAAGAGGGACAAAGGGACGATGTGGGAAGAGGGACGCCGTGGGAAGGGGGACGACGTTGGAAGGGGACAGAGGGACGCCATGGAAAGAGGAAAGAAGGACGCCGTGGGAAGAGGGACGCCGTGGGAGGAGGGACGACATGGGAAGGGAGACGCCATAGGAAGAGGAAAGTCACTGGAAGAGGGACGTCGTGGGAAGGGGAAAGAGGGACGTCGTGGGAAGGGGACAGAGGGACGTCGTGGGAAGGGGACAGAGGGACGTCGTGGGAAGGGGACAGAGGGACGTCGTGGGAAGGGGACAGAGGGACGTCGTGGGAAGGGGACAGAGGGACGTCGTGGGAAGGGGACAGAGGGACGCCGTGGGAGAAGGGAATGAGGGACGCCGTGGGAGGAGGGACGGCGTGGGAAGAGGGACGGCGTGGGAAGAGGGACGGCGTGGGAAGAGGGACGGCGTGGGAAGAGGGACGGCGTGGGAAGAGGGACGGCGTGGGAAGAGGGACGGCGTGGGAAGAGGGACGGCGTGGGAACTTTACAATATAAAGGGGGACAGTACCATTACAATACAGAAGGAATAAGAGGGCCCTGCATCACCTACATCACAGGGGGGCTCTCCCCTACATCACAGGGGGGCTCTCACCTGGGAAGAGGGACGCCGTGGGAGGAAGGACAGAGGGAAGACTTGGAAAGAGGGACGCCGTGGACGCCATGGGAAGTGGACAGAGGGACGCCGTGGGAAGAGGGAAGAGAGATGGCGTGGGAATTGGGACGCCGTTGGAAGAGGGACAGAGGAACGCCGTGGGAAGAGGGACAGAGGAACGCCGTGGGAAGAGGGACAGAGGAACGCCGTGGGAAGAGGGACAAAGGGACGATGTGGGAAGAGGGACGCCGTGGGAAGGGGGACGACGTTGGAAGGGGACAGAGGGACGCCATGGAAAGAGGAAAGAAGGACGCCGTGGGAAGAGGGACGCCGTGGGAGGAGGGACGACATGGGAAGAGAGACGCCATAGGAAGAGGAAAGTCACTGGAAGAGGGACGTCGTGGGAAGGGGACAGAGGGACGTCGTGGGAAGGGGACAGAGGGACGTCGTGGGAAGGGGACAGAGGGACGTCGTGGGAAGGGGACAGAGGGACGTCGTGGGAAGGGGACAGAGGGACGTCGTGGGAGGAGGGACAGGGGGACGCCGTGGGAGAAGGGAATGAGGGACGGCGTGGGAAGAGGGACGGCGTGGGAAGAGGGACGGCGTGGGAAGAGGGACGCCGTGGGAAGTGTCAGGTCAGCTACTTTAGGTGGGGGGGTGGTGGACACAGCAATAACCCCCCTAATCAGGTCAGCTACTATAGGTGGGGGGGGGGGGGGGGGGTGGACACAGCAACACCACCCCCCAATCAGTTCAGCTACTAAAGGTGGTTGGGGTGGTGGACACAGCAACACCACCCTCCCAATCAGTTTAGCTCGTATAGGTGGGGAGGTGGTGGACACAGCAACACCCCCCCAATAAGGTCAGCTACTATAGGTGGGGGGGTGGACACAGCAACACCACCCCCCCATCAGTTCAGCTACTTTAGGTGGGGGGGTGGACACAGCAACACCCCACCCCCCCAATCAGCTCAGCTCGTATAGGTGGGGGGGCGGTGGACACAGCAACACCATCCCCCCAATCAAGTCAGCTACTATAGCTGGTTGGGGTGGTGGACACAGCAACACCACCCCCCCCCCAAATCAGGTCAGCTACTATAGGTGGGGGGGGTGGACACAGCAACACCCCCCAATGAGTTCAGCTACTATAGGTGGGGGGGGGTGGACACAGCAACACCACCCTCCCATCAGTTCAGCTACTATAGGTGGGGGGGGTGGACACAAACACCCCCCAATGAGTTCAGCTACTATAGGTGGGGGGGGTGGACACAGCAACACCACCCCCCCATTAGTTCAGCTACTATAGGTGGGGGGGTGGACACAGCAACACCCCACCCCCCCAATCAGGTCAGCTACTATAGGTGAGGGGTGGTGGACACAGCAACACCCCTCCCCCAAATCAGGTCAGCTACTATAGGTGGGGGGGTGGTGGACACAGCAACACCACCCCCATCAGTTCAGCTACTTTAGGTGGGGGGGTGGTGGACACAGCAACACCCCCCCTAATCAGGTCACCTACTATAGGTGGGGGGTGGACACAGCAGCACCCCCCCCCAAATCAGTTCAGTTACTATAGGTGGGGGGGGTGGTGGATACAGCAACACCCCCCCTTATCAGGTCACCTACTATAGGTGGGGGGTGGACACAGCAGCACCCCCCCCCCCAATCAGTTTAGCTACTATAGGTGGGGGGGTGGTGGACACAGCAACACCCCCCCCCCCAATCAAGTCACCTACTATAGGTGGGGGGGCGGTGAACACAGCAACACCACCCCCCAATCAAGTCAGCTACTATAGCTGGTTGGGGTGGTGGACACAGCAACACCACCCCCCCAATCAGGTCAGCTCGTATAGGTGGGGGGTGGTGGACACAGCAACACCCCACCCCCCCAATCAGGTCAGCTACTATAGGTGGGGGGTGGTGGACACAGCAACACCCCCCCCCTAATCAGGTCAGCTACTATAGGTGGGGGGGGTGGACACAGCAACACCCCCCCAATCAGGTCACCTACTATAGGTTGGGGGGTGGTGGACAAAGCAACACCACCCTCCCCCCAATCAGCTCAGCTCGTATAGGTGGGGAGTGGTGGCCACAGCAACCCCCCCCCCCCTAATCAGGTCAGCTACTATAGGTGGGGGGGGTGGACACAGCAACACCACCCCCCATCAGTTCAGCTACTATAGGGGGGGGGGGGGGGGTGGACACAGCAACACTCCCCCCCCCAATCAGTTTAGCTACTATAGGTGGGGGGGTGGTGGACACAGCAACACCCCCCCCCCCCCCCAATCAGATCAGCTACTATAGGTGGGGGGGGGTGGACACAGCAACCCCCCCCCCCCCAAAATCAGGTCAGTTACTATAGTTGGGGGGGGGGGACACAGCAACACCCACTGAATCAGGTCAGCTACTATAGGTGTGGGGGGGTGGTGGACACAGCAACATCCCCCCCAATCAAGTCAGCTACTATAGGTGGGGGGTGGTGGACACAGCAACACCACCCCCATCAGTTCAGCTACTTTAGGTGGGGGGGTGGTGGACACAGCAACACCCCCCTAATCAGGTCACCTACTATAGGTGGGGGGGTGGACACAGCAGCACCCCCCCCAATCAGTTCAGCTACTATAGGTGGGGGGGTGGTGGATACAGCAACCCCCCCCCCCCACACACAATCAGGTCAGATACTATAGGTTGGGGGGATGGTGGACACAGCAACACCCCCCCAAATCAGGTCACCTACTATAGGTGGGGGTGGACACAGCAAACCCCCCCCCCCAATCAGCTCAGCTCGTATAGGTGGGGGGTGGTGGACACAGCAACACCACCCTCCCCCCCCAAACAGGTCAGCTACTATAGGTGGGGGGGGTGGTGGACACAGCAACACCCCCCCCCCCAATGAGTTCAGCTACTATAGGTGGGGGGGGTGGACACAGCAACACCACCCCCCCATCAGTTAAGCTACTTTAGGTGGGGGGGGTGGTGGACACAGCAACCCCCCCCCCCCCCCCCATCAGGTCAGCTACTATAGGTGGGGGGGTGGTGGACACAGAAACACCCCCCCCCCAAATCAGGTCACCTACTATAGGTGGGGGTGGACACAGCAAACCCCCCCCCCCAATCAGTTCAGCTACTATAGGTGGGGGGGTGGTGGACACAGCAACACCGCCCCCCCAATCAGGTCAGCTACTATATGTGGTGGACACAGCAACACCACCCCCCATCAGTTCAGCTACTCTAGGTTGGGGGGGACACAGCAACACCACCCCCCCAAACAGGTCAGCTAATATAGGTGGGGGAGTGGTGGACACAGCAAAACCCCCCCAATCAGGTCAGCTACTATAGGTGGGGGGGTGGTGGACACAGCAACACCACCCTCCCAATCAGCTCAGCTTGTATAGGTGTGGGGGGGGGGGGGTGGACACAGCAACACCCCCCCCCCCCAATCAGTTCAGCTACTATAGGTGGGGAGAAGTGGACACAGCAACACCCCCCCATCAGTTTAGCTACTTTAGGTGGGGGGCTGGAGGACATAGCAACACCCCCCCAAATCAAGTCAGCTACTATAGATGGTTGGGGTGGTGGACACAGTAACACCACCCCCCCAATCAGCTCAGCTCGTATAGGTGGGGGGGGGTGGACACAGCAACATCCCCCCCCCCCCCCCAATCAAGTCAGCTACTATAGGTGGGGGGGGGTGGACACAGCAACACTCCCCCCCAATCAGTTCAGCTACTATAGGTGGGGAGAAGTGGACACAGCAACACCCCCCCCATCAGTTTAGCTACTTTAGGTGGGGGGGTGGAGGACATAGCAACACCCCACCCCCCAATCGGGTCAGCTATTATAGGTGGGGGGTGGTGGACACAGCGACCCCCCCCCAATCAGGTCAGCTACTATAGGTGGGGGGGTGGTGGACACAGCAACACACCCCCCCTAATCATGTCAGCTACTATAGGTGGGGGGGTGGTGGACACAGCAACACCGCCCCCCCAATCAGGTCAGCTACACTATAGGTGGTGGACACAGCAACACCACCCCCCATCAGTTCAGCTACTATTGGTGGGGGGGTGGTGGACACAGCAACATCCCCCCCCCCCAATTCAAGTCAGCTACTATAGGTGGGGGGCAGTGGTGGACACAGCAACACTCCCCCCCCCCCCCCCAATCAGTTCAGCTAATATAGGTGGGGGAGTGGTGGACACAGCAACCCCCCCCCCCCCCCAATCAGGTCAGCTACTATAGGTGGGGGGCAGTGGTGGACACAGCAACACTCCCCCCCCCCCCCCCCAATCAGCTCAGCTAATATTAGGTGGGGGAGTGGTGGACACAGCAACCCCCCCCCCCCCCCAATCAGGTCAGCTACTATAGGTGGGGGTGGTGGACACAGCAAAACCCCCCCAAATCAGTTCAACTACTATAGGTGGGGGGTGGTGGACACAGCAACACCCCCCCCCATTAGTTCAGCTACTTTAGGTGGTGGACACAGCAACAAACTCAGGTCAGCTACTATAGGTGGGGGGGTGGTGGACACAGCAACACCCCCCCAATCAGGTCAGCTACTATAAGTGGGGTGGTGGTGGACACAGCAACACCTCCCCAATCAGGTCAGCTACTATAGATGGGGGGTGGACACAGCAACACCCCCCTCCCCCAATCAGTTCAGCTACTTTAGGTGGGGGGGTGGTGGACACAGCAACACCCCCCCCCATTAGTTCAGCTACTTTAGGTGGGGTGGTGGAGGTCAGCTACTATAGATGGGGGGTGGACACAGCAACACCCCCCTCCCCCATCAGGTCAGCTACTATAGGTGGGGGGGGGGGTGGACACAGCAACACCCCCCCCCAATCAGTTCAGCTACTTTAGGTGGGGGGGGGGGGGTGGTGGACACAGCAACACCCCCCCTAATCAGGTCAGCTACTATAGGTGGGTGGGGTGGTTGACACAGCAACACCACCCCCCCAATCAGTTCAGCTACTTTAGGTGGGGGGGTGGTGGACACAGCAACACCCCCCCCAATCAGGTCAGCTACTATAGGTGTGGGGGGGGGGGTGGACACAGCAACACCACCCCCCCATCAGTTCAGCTACTATAGGTGGGTGGGGTGGTGGACACAGCAACACCCCCTGGATTATTCTCACACCTCAGGGCACATGCCAGCTCACATCCACTGGGTGGCTGCGGTGGATACCATGCGTGCCAAACCACACACACCTTTATCACTAGGCACTCAGCTCACCTTGGGCTCTCAGCTAGGGAGGTCTGGGACTCCGGAGGACTGTGGTCTGTGTAACAGCAGCCGCGCTGCCCATGCGGAGAACAGGCCTGGCTCAGTAGCGCAGCAGTGGTGGGTGGAGCCAGAGCAGGAAGAAAACAGTGACCAGACAGACGAGGCTAAGTGCGGCCGCGGCGATGGGGGTGTTTGTGCTGAAAAAAAAAAAAAAAAAATAACCAAAAGGGAGCAGCCAGAGCCAGGGCACTCTGCACCCTCTCGCTGGATGGTGTCAGTGTCACCGACCCGGGTGTGGAGCGCACCTCCATAGCAACACCACTGACACCCCCTCTCAATGTGTGGCACCCAGGGTGGACTGCCCCCCCATTGGTACTCCCCTGGATTAGGGTATTCCTGGGCACACCCCGTGGGCACGCCTATGCTGTAAGTGTAAACACACGCAAAGGAAGTGATGTCATCTCCCCTCCTGGAATCCTTTTCGGTTCCAGAGAGATGAGAGAGGACATCCAAACGTAAGTTGCATCAACACTACACTGACACAGTATATGTGATGGGAGCGAAGGGGAAGCCGCCGCACTGGGAGATTCAGGCTCAGTATATGAACCAGTAGACAGCAGCGGCACCCTGACAGATAGCTCTGATGATGGAGTAGTGGTCCCTGCTAAGGTGAGGCGTACCCGACCCCGATCTTCTATTGCTGAGGTGCAAGAACCGCAGGGCTCTCGTATGGAGCAGAGAGCCAGTACTAGTGCCGCTCATCCTTCTGGTGAGCTGGCAAGCACCAGCTGCCTAGTACACCCCGGTCGTAGTCAAACCAGCACTGCAGTCTCATGTGGTGACGTGGCGAGTCCCATAAGTGCAGTGGCTAGCACAAGTAGTGTCCCGCAGCCACCAAGAAGACAAAGACAGGCCCGTTGAGTCCATTGTGCCCTTCCTGCTACATTTGCCAATCCTAATTGGGAACCCACCACTTCTGCAGCGCCCGTACTTCCCCCCCATTCACTGGCCAACCCGGATTTCAGGTGGAAACCTGGATTGCACATAGGTTGGATTTGCTGGACTTGTGTCTTTTTTTTAACCTCACCTACTATGTAATGATTTTACGTCACTTGATTTTTATTCGCTGTTTTTCACCGAAGATCTCTATAGATCTATTGTGGACCAAAGCAACTTGTATGCTGGTCAATTCATCGCCGCTAATCCCCAGTTGACTCTTGCCAGAGATTGGAAACCTATTACGGTTTCCGAATTAAAGACCTTTTTGGGCCCATCTCTCCTCATGGGCATAACAAAAAAAAAAAAAAAAAAAGAGAGTGAGTTGCGGTCATATTGGTCCACTGACCCAATTCACCATATGCCCGTGTTATCTGCTTCCATGACCAAGACGCGATACGAGCAGATCTTGCAGTTTATGCGCTTCAACGACAATGAACTCTGTCGTCCTTGGGGTGACCCTGGATTTGAACGGCTCCACAAAATTCGGCCCCTTGTAAACCACTTCAACAGTTTGCAGCCTTGTTTACTCCAGATCAAAGTTGTCTGCGTTGACGAGTCCCTGATTACGTTTACTGGCCGCTTGTCTTTCAAACAGCATCTTCCCAGCAAGCGTGCCAGGTATGGGGTCAAGTTGTATAAGCTCTGTGACAGGGCAACAGGCTATACATATAGTTTAATGGTTTACGAGGAAAAAGATGGTCACGTGGAGCCAAAGAACTGCCCCGACTACATAGGGAGCGCTGGCAAGATTTTTTTAGGACTAGGTGTCACCCTTATTCGGAAAGGGGTACCACTTGTACATTGACAATTATTATACAAGCGTGCCACTTTTTAGGCACCTTTTTGTTTGTGGAATTGGCACATGTGGCACCGTGCGATCTAATCACCGGGGCTTCCCCCAACGGCTTGTAGATTCCTGACTTAGACAGGGGGAGAAAGCCCGCCTGAGCTGTAATAATTTGCTCCTTCTAGGAAGAGGTCATCACAGCCCTTCTGTTTCCAGACGGTGCTATGCCCCAACTTCCCAATGCAAACGCAGTGAGCCGGCTGCATGAGAGGAATTTTCCGTATGTCCTCCCTGGTACCCCTACCCAACCAACACCCCAAGGAAGATGTTGTGTCTGTAGGAAACACAGATACAGGCATGACACTCGCTTTTATTGTCCCTCCTATCCTGACCAACCTGGTCTCTGCATCAGTGAATGTTCCTAACGCTACCACATACTAGTGGAGTATTAGCGTAGGATACAGCACTGCACAGTCCTAGGGCACACTTTCACAGGGTCTCCAAAGATGCCATCGCATTTTTAGAAACCTGAACCTGGAACATTTAGACCCCTTTCACACTGTTGCGGTTTGCAGGCGGTATTGCGCTAAAAATACCGCCTGCAAACCGCCCCTAAACAGCCTCCGCTGTTTGTTCAGTGTGAAAGCCCGAGGGCTTTCACACTGAAGCGGTGCGCAGGCAGGACGGTAAAAAAAGTCCTGCAAACCGCTTTTTTTGAGCGGTGAAGGAGCGGTGTGTATTCACCGCTCCTGCCCATTGAAATCAATGGGACAGCGCGGCTATACCGCGGCAATACCGCGGCTATAACCGCGATGTACGAGGGATTTTAACCCTTTTTCGGCCGCCAGCGGGGGTTAAAACTGCACCGCTAGCGGCCGAATACCGCTGCAAGAACGACGGTACAGCAGCGCTAAAAATAGCGCTGTTGTACCGCCGACGCCCCCACCGCCCCGGTGTGAAAGGGGCCTTACAATTACAAAAAAAAGGGTAAAAAATAAAATAGGATTTTTTTAAATACAGCTTACCTGTAAAATCCTTTTCTTGGGAATACATCACAGGACACAGAGACTTGATAATTACTTAGTGGTTAGATAGTCACCATCAGGTGATTGGACACTGGCAAGCCTAATTACAAGGCGAGTTCCTCCCCTATATAACCCCTCCTATATGGAGAGAACCTCAGTTTTGTAGCAAAGCAATAAGTGTCCCAACGTATAATCCCGAAGAGGGGCAGGAGCTCTGTGTCCTGTGATGTATTCCCAAGAAAAGGATTTTACAGGTAAGCTGTATTTAAAAAAAATCCTATTTTCTTGTTCATACATCACGGGACACAGAGACTTGATAATTACTTAGTGGGATGTCCTATAGCAATGCCCTAATTGAGGAGAGGGAGACACAGATCAGAAAAAAAAAAACAGACCGCCAACGGACAAGAGGATCTATACTGCTGCCTGCTGCACACTGCGCAGGAAGGCGGCATCCTCATGCCCTCTTACATCCGCCGGAATCTAGTGAATGTATGGACTGAAGACCAAGTTGCAGCCTTGCAGATCTGTGCCATGGAGGCCCGGTGACGCACTGCCCATGAAGCACTAACTGCTCTAGTAGGGTGCGCTTTTACCTAAAAAGGAGGAACTTTCTTTTTTACACCATAAGCCTGAATAATAACCTGTCAAATCCAACTAGAGATAGTGGATTTCGAAGCTGCCTGGCCCTTTTTGGGTCCCTCTGGCAGAATAAAGAGACAATCAGTCTTTCGTATCTGAGCAGTTGCCTGCACATAGATACTGACTGCTCTCACAACATCTAAAGAGTGTAACAACTCTTCTTCCGCGGACTGCGGATCTGGAAATAAGGACGGCAGGACCACATCTTGATTCAGATGGAATCCGGAAACCACTTTAGGCAGAAAAGTCGGGTGAGGGCGCAACACCACCCTATCTTTGTGAATATGGCTCTTTACAAGAAAGAGCTGCCATATCTGGTACCCTTCTAGCCGAGGATATGGCTACCAGAAACACCGTCGCGTCTCCAGGGGCTGGGGACAGAGTAGAGAACGTCTAAATGTGGGACGATTACTCTTTCTTTTGACCGGTAAGAACGTGGTTTTAACCCCGGTAATCTTCTGGGTGTATTTGTCCTGGTCATCCCCAAACAGGCATTCCCCATAAAACGGGAACGCCGTCAAATATCTTTTGCACAAAGCTTCAGCTGCCCAATGCTTAAGCCAAAGGGCCCTGTGCAAGGGTACGAGCAGGAGGGAAAGGCGGGATGCTTGCTGAACAGAATCCATAATGGCATCAACCGCAAAACATAAGGCCTTAGGAAGGTCTGCACAAACCTCACCCTCCTCAGTGGGGAGGAGGTGAAGTACCTGCCTCATTTGTTCCTTGAGGAACTGGCACATGCCGATTGCTGCAAACGCAGGCTGGACCACAGCACCCGCCATAGAAAAGGAGGCTTTACATAAAGTTTCCAGCTTCTTGAACCCCTGAGCATTGTCCACAGGACAGGTCAGGCTTTTATTCGAACAAGAAATAGCCGCATCTATTGCTGGCACCTCCTATTTTTTGGTGAAATTTTTCCTCCACCGGATAAAGCATAGAAAACCTCTTAGGAGGAGAAAATAGTTTATCTACATGACCCCAGTCATCATACAACTTCTCCAATAAGGGATGAATTGGGAAGGTATATGCAGCCTGTGGGGATTTCTGGGATCCAAGGGAGGAAACAGAGGATTTGGCAGCCTCAGCAGAGGGCAATCTATATGTGGTACGCACCAACTCAGTAAAGTATTGCACCTGTACCTTGAGGGCCTGGGAGGCAGAAGAGAGTTTCTTCTCTTCCCCTGAATCGTCCGACTGCTCATGATCCCCATCCCCAGATAGGGATATTTCATCATCAGAATGCTCATCCGATAGGGAACCTAAAGCAGAGGGAGGGGATCTACCCCTTTTTCCGCAACTCTTTAAGGAAGCTGTGATAAAAGTAGTAATCCTTCCTTCCAAACCATCCAATGCAGCCTTCCTGCATTGGATGGTTTGGTTCCTTCCTGGAACATAACCTCCTAATATCACCCAATCCCAAACCTAACCTCCTAATATCATCCAATCCAGACCTAACCTCCTATAATATCATCCAATCCAGACCTAACCTCCTAATATCACCCAATCCCGACCTAACCTCCTAATATCACCCAATCCCGACCTAACCTCCTAATATCATCCAATCCAGACCTAACCTCCTATAATATCATCCAATCCAGACTTAACCTCCTAAAATCATCTAATCTCGACCTAATCTCCTAATATCTCACCCAATCCCGACCTAACCTCCTAATATAATCACCCAATTCTGACCTAATCTCCTAATATCTCCCAATCCCAACCAAATTCCCTAATATCACCCAATTCCGACCTAACCTCCTAATATATCACCAAATCTCGACCTAACCTCCTAATATCACCCAATCCCAACCTAATCTAATATCACCCAATTCCGACCTAACCTCCTAATATATCACCCAATCCCGACCTAACCTCCTAATATCACCCAATCCCGACCTAATCTCCTAATATCACCCATTCCCGACCTAACCTCCCAACATCATCCAATCCCAACCTAATCTAATATCACCCTATCCCGACCTAACCTCCTAATATATCACCCAATCCCAACCTAACCTCCTAATATCATCCAATCCCGACCTAATCTCCTAATATATCACCCAATCCCGACCTAACTTCCTAATATCACCCAATACCGACCTAACCTCCTAATATCACCCAATACCGACCTAACCTCCTAATAGATCACCCAATACCGACCTAACCTCCTAATATATCACCCAATCCCGGCCTAATCTCCCAATATATCACCCAATCCCGACCTAATCTCTTAATATCACCCAATTCCGACCAAACTTCCTAAAATCCCCCAATCCCGACCTAACCTCCTAATATCAGCCAATCCCGACCTAATTTAATATAAAATATATAATATAATATATAATTTAATATATCACCCAATCCCGACCTAATCTCCTAATATCACCCAATCCCAACCTAACCTCCCAATATATCACCCAATCCCGACCTAATCTCACCCAATCCCGACATAACCTCCTAATATCACCCAATCCCGACCTAATCTCCAAATATCACCCAATCCCGACCTAATCTCCTAATCCACCCAAGATGTCATAGCTAGAGCACAGAGCCTTAAAAAAATTATCTTAGTGCCTTCTCTATAAATTGCTCTCACGCCCACAAGATCTCCTTGTCATACACAATTTATACATAAAAACGTAGGTATTTTTGTCTAGTTAGGTGTTCTTGCATAGCAAGACCACTTACTGTTATTTCACATGTATATTATTTTTACTATAGCCAAATTTACCACCCTAACTCCTCCCACAGCTTTTACACTAAATAGACAGAAATATACCGAATGGGTCACGAAATATCGTCGTTTTTGCGGCGAAATTGGTCCCATAGGAATGAATGGCGAAATGTTCAAAACTAGAGTGGGAGCTGACAAAAGCACTCAGGGGAATTATAGCTCCTCCCACACAGCTCTGAGGGGAATTATAGCTCCTCCCACACAGCGCTGAGGAGATTTATAGCTCCTCCCACACCGCTCCGAGGGAAATTATAGCTCCTCCCACACTACTGAGGGGAATTTTAGCATTATAGCTCCTCCCACACAGCTCTGAGGGGAATTATAGCTCCTCCCACACCAATGTGATGGGAATTATAGCTCCTCCCACACCGCTGAGGGAATTTATAGCTCCTCCCACACAGCTCTGAGGGGAATTATAGCATTATAGCTTAGCATTGCATGTCTCACTCTATCAAGCTTGTCATGTGCACTTTTTAAATTTGATTAATCAATTGGTTAGTGTAATGTTTACTATCTTTACTCACTCCAAACACTCTACACAGTTATCTGCCCACTCCATAAAAGGTACTCTGCCCAGTCCAACCTTTCCACAGTTACTCCAGCCACACAACAGTTACTCAAGCCACTCATCCCAGTTACTCCGCCCACTCCAGTTGTAGACTACTGGTGGAGGCAAGAACACTTCACACAATTTCCCCAGAAATTGGAGCTTTTCTAGTTTATGCTGGAATTTTTGTTTTTTTGCAGTGGTAATATCTAACAGTAAAATGAGATGTGCAATGAAAAAGAATTGTGGTGGTGATTTACAAAAGACACACAGGACAACGTGATTTGCAGACTGTAAATCACCTTATCAGTAAAAGTGAACCCCTTCCTTAGGACTTACATTTCAGAAACCGGTCCTCTCTTGGGGATCAACATCCTTAGAAATTTAAAATGATCAATTTGTTGTAGCATGGGACTGTAAAGGGCATATATAGAATGACATCATCAATACATATAAAATAAAAAAGTTTATCCTACAAAAAGGTTAAAACACACATATAAATGTCACAGAAAACAAAAAGGTCAACCTATATATTCCATGTCAGTAAGGACTTCATCAAGAGATTTGTGGATCGAATCTACAATATAGCTCAACGTGTTTCACATTTTAAATGTCTTCATCAGGAGCATTTGTGGATAGAATCTATAATACTAACAGCACTTGCATATACGTCTTTCATCAATGCAGGAATATAGGTCTTCATACCCAAGGTCAAATCTCAATTCTTTTTTAGAATTGAAGTTTGACCTTCAGTATGAAGGCATATATTCTTACATTGATGAAAAATGTGAATACAAGTGCTGTTATGTTTTTTGTTATAAAATATATACCATAATCATTTGAAAATTCTATCAACGAATGCTCCCGCTAAAGATATTCAAAACGTGTCGAGCATGCAAATTTATTTACAAAAGCCAACACGTGGCATGAGTGCTTACTGGCATGGAGTATATAGGTCAACCCTTTTGTTTTATGGGACATTTATATGCGTTTTTAACCTTTGTAGAATAAAGTTTATAGATTTTATATGTGTTGATGGGGTCATTGTATATATGCCCTTTACAGTCCCTTGCTACAACAAACTGATAATTCTGGATATATCACATGGGATGTGGGAACATTTTGACATAGAACCAGTATTAAGATATAGTTGCATCCTTAGAAATTTCTGTGGGACGGAGGGTGGGCCAACCCTCGGCATACCCAGTCCAATCCAACACCATCCACAGAAACCGATCCTAGCCTACTTTATGTAGTAGAATATATTTTCAATAAAATCTCTTTCCTTGAAGTCCAATGAGGGACAGTGTTGTGTGATGGCGGTGGGGCCAACTCTCAAAAGTCATACAGGAAAATGGGACACTAGCAAACCAAACAACTGTAAGCTGTCCCAGAATGACCTCCTCCTACCCAGCATGCCTCAGTTTGTAACAAGCAGTATTAATATCTAACTTTGGCTTTCATTTAACTTTTAATACTTTTCCTATACTAATACATGCGCCTGCTGTCAGTGCTGTATGAACTGCATTAGCATCAGCTAAATACAGTATACAGCACCGTGTTCCGGAAGCAGTACTTCCCGTCCCTGGAACAAAGTCAAGTCAGCATTGCACATCTGTTCACAGGGACTTTGAATACAAGGCTTCCTCTAAATTGGCTGAGGTGGAGAGGTAGGCGGATGATGTCACGATCTCCACCTCAGCCAATCAGAAGAAGCCTTGTATTCATTTATAAAAATACAAGGCTTCCTATTAACGGCTGAGCAGCGCTATATCCTGAAGGAAAAAGCTTGTTTGGGCCAGCTTGATCTAAATGAACTATTTCAATTTGGGCTTTAGGAATATGATCTACAAAAAACACAGAGCAGTGGGAGGAACACAGGTATTTAGATACGATCAGGAGGGCCAAAAGTGGCGGCCGGGCAGCAGCACCATCACGCCCAGTGAGAATGGATCTAAGGGATTGCCTGCTTCCCAAGAGCCCCCTGAAGGACCATCGCCCAAACTGATGCCAGATTGGGCCGAACCCCCCTCTGATAGCGGTACCTGCCAACACGACCAGAGAAAGTGTCAGGAGGTCCAAAAATCAGAGCTGGGCAACAGCACCATCAAGCCCAGTGAGAATGGAACTCGGGACTGCTTGCTTCTTAGGAGCCCCCTGAAGGACCAACGCCCAAACTAATGTGAGATTAGGCCGAACCCCCAGAGCCTGATAGGGGTACCTGCCAATAGGACCAGAGAAAGTGTCAGGAGGTCCAAAAGTGAGGGCTGGGCAACAGCACCATCACGCCCAGTGAGAATGGATCTAAGGGATTGCCTGCTTCCCAAGAGGCCCCACACAGATGCCAGATTAGGCCTGATAGGGGTACCTGCCAACACTACCAGAGGAAGAACACAGAGGAACAGCCTCATGCTCAAGACTGGTCACCACTCTAAGGAATGACTCCACACAAGAAATTCCAATGTAGTAGGGAAGAAAAAACCCACTACCGGTTGTGGTCAACAATGAAATGGGGTCAAGTCCTTTTAGGAACAGTTTCAAAAAGGAGACCTAGGAAAAAACAGGTCCTGATAAAAAAATTGGTTAGACTTTTCTTAGTAGAGTTGAAGGAAAGATGTCTATCTTCTCAAGAAACAAAGACAAATCTGAGGTATACTGAGTAGATGAGGGGCTTTCCTGGGCTGGCCCTAAAGTTTTTATTTGTCGGTATCCAGAACTCCTGTAGGCAGCAGTATAACCCAACAATGTATGATTCCTGTGTCTCTCAATGTACGAAAACAACAAACTTCTGACTTCCTGTCCTCTCTGGTTAACCAACATCCTTAGACAGTGTCGTGGGGAAAACCCTAGGTATACACAGGCCAATTCCCCTCCGCCCACAGACATCAATTTCAGCCTATTTTATGCAATAGGAAGGGATGCCACTTCCTGCTCCCAGGAAAAAAAAACATTTATTCTGGAACTTTTTGCAAACCAAACGCCCATTCTTGGAATGTCCCGTTTTCTTTTGTTGTCTACCTGTATTTCTATAGGAGGGAGAAAAAGCCGGGTAAACTCCAGGAAGGTTCAGGCGCTGGCAACTTTTTTGTACCAGACAGAGTCCCTGCCTCTTACCTCCTCCTCTTATGTGTTCCACCCACAAAGTTGGGCTTCATCTATGCCCAGCTGTGGGTTAAATGTCTCAGAGAAGGTCCCAGACGGGCACTCTTTGCTTGCTTGTCCAAAACAATAAAGTTGCCAGCGTTTGAAATTTCATTATGTTCAACCAGCTTTTTCTCCTTCTTAGGCTCACGTGATTTATGGGCCACGAGACAAGCCCCCACCATTATTTAGCACCCGGGTCTTTCAGGGAATGACCAGACCTAGTGCTTGAGAGCAGCAGACTCTGCTTGCTATAAACAGTTTGTTGGCAGGACCACCCATAAACACTTATCTCATTGTGTTGCCTAAAGTAGACCCTTGGGGTCAAACACAAAATGTAGCATCCCTCCCGATTTCCTTAGATCAACCAGACTAAGAGGGTCTATTTATAAAACATTCGTTGGACAAACGGCCTACAGATTTGTGCAGGCTGGACAAATTATTCCTGTATTTTCTCTGTAGATATACAATCGGGCGGCTCCATCTAAAGGCCAAGTATGGTTTTCTGAAATACCTCAATGAGAAAATAAAGCACATTTTGGCCACTAGATGGGATACACAACCAAAGGAATGAATCTATTAGGCCTCACGCACACGAGATGCTGTTAAAGCGGGGTTCCACCCAAATTTTGAACAATATCTGTATGTATTCTCTTCCTTGCCTAGATGCTGACATGCCGTTTAAAAAAATTTAAATTGCTGTAATTACCTTTTATTTTTCTATTCTTCTTTGCACTTCCTGGTTCTCCTCCCATGGGAGTAGGCGTGTTTCTAGCCACTCCCAGACTCCTGGGAGCTAGTCTCAGGCTTCCCAGGATGCCACTGAGCATGTGCGGGAACGAGCGGTGTATGCTGGGAGCACAGCATTCACCACATCCAGGAAATAAATGCTTGTGGGCTTCAAATGCCCACAATGAAGATGGAAACCGCCTGCAGTGAATAATATAAGTTATTCTTTCCGACGAAATCTGTAACAGGCGGACGTATTACACACAATATGTGAGTATGTAATGCTGAGAAGAAAAGTTTGTGAATGAACTAAAAAAAAAAAAAAAAAAAAAAAAAAAAAAAGATAGATAGGTGGACCCCCGCTTTAAACTCGTGTTCAGAGGCAGTTGGACACTTTTTTCAACTGCCCCTAAACCCAATGTTATCCTATGTGTCCATGTACACAGTCTCGTTTTTAGGCAGTTGCGTCTGAACCCATTTTTTTGCTTCTGGAAAAAAAACGAGGTTAGACGCAAACGTTTTCCACGTTTCAGACGCCAAACGCGGCCAAACGCCGGTACCGCGTTTAGCCGCAATTGCAATTGTTTTTTACAACCTGACTTTGGGGCCCCATATCTCGGGGCAACTTGGTGCTAGGAACCCCAAATTTGGTATGCTAACACAGTTGGACTAGCACTACAACATATCCAAATATGGGGCACCAAAGTCGGGCCACAAAATGTCATTCTCTGCTGCAGAAGTGCTTCAAATTTTGCGACCCGATTTTGGGGCCCCATATCTCGGGGCCACTTAGTGCTAGGAACCCCAAATTTGGATATGTTGTAGTGCTAGTTCCACTGTGTTAGCACACCAAATTTGGGGATCCTAGCACCAAGTGACCCTGAGATACGGGGCGCCAAAGTTGGGTCACAAAATGTCATTCTCTGCTCTGCAGACGTTTCTAGACGCAGACGCGGCTAAACGCGGCATGCAAACGCGGCGAAACGGGTGTTTCTAAATGCCGGTTTCAGCTTTTAAAAACATGTGTTCAGCAGAGTTTGCACCCGCGTCTCGTGTGCATGAGGCCTTACAGAAAATACAGGAAGATTTGCCCAGGGTGCATGAACATATGACATTCGTCCAACAAATGTTTTACAAATAGATCCCTAGGTTCCATTTTAGCAAGAAACTGACATGACTACAGGGACCTGGGGAAACAGCATTTTTTTTTCCTACCTATAATGCTCAGACTGATTATATAAAAGAAATGAAGTTTGCAATTTTCACTTTTGAAAGATTTCAGCGGGTGCACCAGAGGGCCTCTGTCAGTATTTCCAGCACAGAATCAGGTAAGAATTGGCTACGGAGGTGGATAAAATCCTTTATTTGCATATAAAATGACAAGGAGGGGCTGTATTTTAATCAAAAACAGGAGTGCCAGAATTTCACTTTTGATAAAACAAAAAAAAAATAAAGTGTATAGGAGGCCAGTAACTTCCTATGTCTCTGCAACGTTGCAAAGGCATCTCTTAAGCTCAGTCCAATGTGGGGGGAAAAAAAGCCTATGACTGCCCCATGGGTCAGGTGACCACCTCGCTCACACTGGGTTCTGCACTGCCTGGGCGATGGGCGGGACCAAGACATATCCCCTCACATGACCTAAGCATCCTCCCTGGTCTTCCCTGCCAGCAATGACAATCAGGAGGAGCTGCTGATGCTATTATCTACCCCATCAGCCTCCCAGCTGCCTATCTCACACGCAGCACCACCTGATCGGTCAGATAGTTGCGCTGACTGACAGTAGCTCCTCCAGGAAAACCTGGCTCCCTCCATAGATACAGTGCAGGAGTGACGTTGCCACCCAGGGACAGGAATTGTAGTCCATATCAAGACAGCAGTCTATGGTGACAACCATGGCTCCCTCCATATATATAGTGAAGGAATAACATGGCCACCCAAGGCCAGGAAGTGTGGTCCATATCAGGAGAGCAACCTAGGGTGACAACTATGGCTCCCTCCATGAATACAGTGGAGGAGTGACGTAGCCACACAGAGACAGGAAGTGTAGTCCATATCAGGAGAGCAGTCAGTGCTTGTGCAGCCGGTGTTCTCCCTCTTCTCTCTGCAGTGCTTCCAGGATGGATCAGAGCGATACTCTGTGCTGGCGCTGGCCAATCAGAATCACTCTAATCCCTCCTAGAAGCACTGCACAGAGAAGAGAGAGGATTTCAAATCCCCAGACCTCGTACACTGACTACATGGGCACTGACAGCTCATCACTTAGTTAAGTACGGCAGGGACTGGGGGTTGGAGAGGATGTACAGTGTTAGTTCACCTTTTTTTCTATAGAAGGTGAACACTTTGAAACATGGTGTTGATTTACTTAATATTGGAGTGCAAAATTTGGTGCAGCTGATAACGGTAGCCAATCAGCTTCTAACTTCAGCTTGTTCAATAAAACTGACGATAAAACCTGGAAGCCGATTGGTTTCTATGCAGAGCTGAACCAGATTTTGCTCTCTCCAGTTTTAGTAAATCAACCCCCATGATGCTTCATGTTTTTAAATATAGATAGACAGATACATACATCAGAAACGTGCACAACGTATTCATTTTTTCACTTCATACAATCGGGTTGATTTATTAAAACTGGAGAGTGCAAAATCTGTTGCAGCCGTGCATGGCAGCCAATCAGCTTCTAACTTCAGCTTGTGCATTTAGGCTTTGACAACAAAAACTGGAAGCCGATTGGTTTCTATGCAGAGCTGCACCAGATTTTGCACTCTCCAGTTTTAATAAATCTCTCTCCTCGTGTGATCTACACCATTGAGTGAAAATCCGCCATCTACAATTCAGCCACAAGAGGGCGTATACTGACCCTCTCCCGTCACCCCTCATTACATGAAGTGTTACAGAATTGATTGTAATAAAATTAAGTCCCCGTAGAGAAGAGGAGGACAATAAACACTTCATAAAGTCCCTCATATCTGTACCGTGGAAGTCCTGACTATGCTGGGGCAGCAGAACATGTTCATTGAAGAATAGGAGGGCGCGGGAAGCGTCTCTATGTAGTCATTGAGTCCAGGGCCCTGTGCAGGGCTGTGCCGGAGAACAGGGACACGTGGGATGAGATCATCTCCTGAGTCCAGGCCTCCGCATCTGAAATATTAGAGAGAGAAACTTCAATATCATCACGAGAGGGACACATAAAATATACAAGCGGAGTTGTGGGATCCGGTGAAAAGTGCAGGTATTAGCTCCAGTGGGCGTGGGGTGGGTCAGCTTTCTTGATATGGGGGCTTCAAGGGACATGAAAGGGCCACACATTCAATTCCGTGAATATGCAGTGTAGGAGACAAACAACAGGATATAGTCAGAGACTGCAGACATGATACAGGAGACGGTCAGAGACTGCAGACATGATTCAGGAGATGGTCAGAGACTGCAGACATGATTCAGGAGATGGTCAGAGACTGCAGACATGATTCAGGAGATGGTCAGAGACTGCAGACATGATTCAGGAGATGGTCAGAGACTGCAGACATGATTCAGGAGATGGTCAGAGACTGCAGACATGATTCAGGAGACGGTCAGAGACTGCAGACATGATTCAGGAGACGGTCAGAGACTGCAGACATGATTCAGGAGACGGTCAGAGACTGCAGACATGATACAGGAGACGGTCAGAGACTGCAGACATGATACAGGAGACGGTCAGAGACTGCAGACATGATACAGGAGACGGTCAGAGACTGCAGACAAGATACAGGAGATGGTCAGAGACTGCAGACATGATTCAGGAGACGGTCAGAGACTGCAGACATGATTCAGGAGACGGTCAGAGACTGCAGACATAATTCAGGAGAGGGTCAGAGACTTTTCCTGGTAGGGGGGTAGGATGGAGTAAGGAGATGGGGGTTGCTGGGGGTGGGGAATGGGGGATGTATTTTTACTGGGGAGGGGGGATTTTCGACCGGACATTGCCCCTCTGTTACATTTTCCCTTGTCTGACAACAGCCGATATAAAAATATTTCATTGGCCATTTAAAAATAAGATGTTAGTTATTCTGTATCCCGTCTCCTGCAATGCACGGCCCACCCACAAGGGGTGATGGAGGGTCCTCAGTCCTGGGTAAGGACTTGAAGGAGCTCGAGGCACAATACCATGCCCTACCATCCAAGTTCACTCCAGCTACCGATTCTCTTTAAAACTACTGCGCAGGGAAAAAGTACAATGGGAAACCCAGGGACCAATCAGACTGCAGTTACCTGTACATGTGACGGTCACCTCGGTGGGAAGGGTGTCGGTAAGATCTTCATAGAGAAATTTGGCGGTGAAGCTGACTGTCTGACCCCCTATGGTTATGTTGTAAGTGAAGGACAGTACAGTGTACAGGGAATTCTTCTGCAGAGACCCCGCCACATACGCAGGGGATTTTTTCTGTACAAAGAGACAAATCCAGACAATTATCACCAGCAAGTCACATGACAATAATACCGACCAATCAGGGTGAAGACAATCAGCCGATATCTTCACCCCTCCATGGTTGGCACTCATCGTCTTATTACCTCCATGTGATCGGCCTGGAACTTCCTCCCCGCATAGCCATTCAGCCGCTCATAGAGAACATGAAGGAACTTCTTCAGGTCAGCCGGCAGGTGCTCCTTGGCGAGGTCGCTCAGCGGGATGAAGGCGGGGACCGAGTGACGGGAGATCTGGGGGTTCCTTAGATTATTCACCTGGATGTAGTAAGAGTCCAGGTACGTGCCCTCAAAAGCCGTGGTGATGCAGAAACACACCGCGTCATCTTTTAGCTTCCCGCTTATTCCTGCCAGGAGAAATAAAATCCATAATTGCTCTTCCTGTGTGCTCAGAGTTTCTTTTATCACTATATTCTTAGATAGTAAATACCTGTCTGATCCGGTCATTTCGCTCTTCTTTCTTATTCAGAGTGGCAACACTATTCCAGTCAATCCTGAAACTCTGCTCTGAGCTCTGAAACTCTGCTCTGAGCCCTATGAAAGAACACATCCTAACATCCCTTTAGATGTGCATGATTTTTACTGCTGCTGTGCAGTCTGTTCCAAAAGTTATGTCTGATAAAGTGTAAACAAGCAGCAGATTGCACAGCTACAGTCTGCACCCCTCAGTGGTAAGCACAGAGGAGAATGCATGTCTAAAGGGATATCAGAATGTGTTTTTTCATATAACACTTGTGCTCCTAAGTTTCATCATATGCTTAAACTAATCTCCACTATCAAACAGTGAGGTACATAGACTACATCACGTGATTGCAAGGTAAAAGAGGCCAAAAAAAAAGGTATTTGAGGTTATTGAAATGATGGGATGTATAAGCCGGTTATTGTTAGGGTCCTAATGTTCATATGCAAGTAATTCTAATAGGCTTGCATACATTTTATGGTTTTCCATCAGTTGGTTCTCCTCCATGATGTTTACAGTCAGTAAAGGAATAGGGGCTGTGCCTGTGAACCAGAGTGCCTCCATGATGGTTACATTCAGTAAAGGGAGAGAGTCTATACTTGTGACCCAGAGTGCCTCCATAATGTCTGCATTTAGTAAAGGAGGAGGGTCTGTACCTGTGCACCAAAGAGTCCCAATAATGTCTACATTCAGTAAAGGGGGCAGAGTCTGTACCTGTAGACCAAAGTGCCTCCATAATGTCTACGTTCAGTAAAAGGGAGAAGAAATGTACTTGTAAACCACAGCTCCTCCATAGGATCTTCATTCAATAAAGGGATAAGGGCTTGTATATTTAAACTAGCGCTCCCCATGGTGTCCACAGCCAGTAAAGGGGCTGTGCCTGTGAACCAGAGGGCCTCCATAATGTCTACATTCAGTAAAGGGCCGGAGGCTGTACCTGTGACCAGAGTACCTCCATGTTGTCTACATTCAGTAAAGGGGGAGAGTCTATACTTGTGAACCAGAGTGCCTCCATGATGTGTACATTCAGTAAAGGGAGAGTGGCTGTACCTGTGAACCAGAGCTCCTCCCCGATGACTACCTTCAGTAAAGAGATGGGGGCTGTACCTATGGACCAGACTACCTCCATGATGTCTACATTCCTTAAAGGGAGAAGGGCTGTACTTGTGAACCACAGCTACTCCATGAGATCTTCATTCAATAAAGGGATAATGGCTTGTACATGTTAAACTAGAGCTCCCCATGGTGTCCACAGCCAGTAAAGGGGCTGGTACCTGTGACCAGAGTACCTCCATGTTGTCTACATTCAGTAAAGGGGGAGAGTCTGTACCTGTGAACCAGAACTCCTCCCCGATGACTACCTTCAGTAAAGAGATGGGGGCTGTACCTATGTACCAGACTACCTCCATGATGTCTACATTCCTTAAAGGGAGAAGGGCTTTACTTGTGAACCACAGCTCCTCCATGAGATCTTCATTCAATAAAGGGATAAGGGCTTGTACATGTAAACTAGAGCTCCTCCATGTTGTCCACAGCCAGTAAAGGGGCTGGTACCTGTGACCAGAGTACCTCCATGTTGTCTACATTCAGTAAAGGGGGAGAGTGGCTGTACCTGTAAACCAGAGTGCCTCCAAAATGTCTACATTTAGTAAAGGGGGAGAGTCTGTACCTGTGAACCAAAGTGCCTCCATGATGTTCTTCATCTCCTCCAGCCTCAGGTCTTGCAGGGCGCTCTGTGTGCTCTGTACTTGAGGCTTACTCCCCTCTTGTCTTGCTGATAATGCTTGAATCTGATAATAGACACATCTCCCACTATTAGTCTAAAGTCACCTAAAATATAGAACTCCTCATCATACTAAAAACTAAAAATCAGAACCTCTTCTCGATTGGGAGATTTACTTTCCTGAAATGAAGGGAGCTATGGATTAGAATACTTTAATCTGTGTGTTCTCATCATGGGTTCCATGATGTAGAGGAAGTTTACCATACAGAGGGAACATTAATGGGAGTAACTCAAATCGACTTACCGTCTCCTTCTGCAGCTGGATCTGGCTCCGGAGTTCCCCCCGTTCCTTCTGCAGTCTCACTATCAGGTCTCTCTTCTCCTGCAGGTCTGTCTCTTGCTGTCTCTTTTCATCTTGTTTATGAGCCAGGTTCTGGGACAGGGCCTCCAACCGGTCCAGATGGGACATCACACCTTCCCCCCCACAATACAGAATCAAGATGAATGATTTACAGGAGACACAATGAAGGCTTTTGTGGACGGGCTTTTGACAATGGGGTCAGATACTGTACATTTGATCTGAAGTTGACCTCCTCCTGACCTGCAGTACACCTCTTCCTCCTGACTTACAGTAGGCCTCCTCCTGACATACACTAGATCTCCTCTAGACCTACAGTAGACCCACTCCTGGCCTGCAGTTGTCCTCCTCTAGACCTACAGTAGACATCCTCTCGACCTACACTACACCTCATTGACCTACAGTAGACATCTCCTGACCTATGTTAATGGGGTCAATTTGAGATAACTCAGAAGACAGATAGATTTGTTCTGAAGTTGACCTCCTCCTGACATACAGTAGACCCCCTCCTGACCCCCAGTACACCTCTTCTAGACCTACAGTAAACTTCCTCCTGACCTGCAGTACATATCTCACCCCTGACATACACTAGAACCCTTCCTGGCATGCAGTTGTCCTCCTCTACACCTACAGTAACTCCTGACCTGTGTTAATGGGGTCAGTTGGAGAGAACTCAAAAGACATAGATAGATAAGTTTGTTCTGAAGTTGACCTCCTCTAGACCTACAGTAAACCTCCTCCTGCCTTGCAGTACACCTCTTCCTCCTGACCTACAGTAGACCTCCTCCTAACATACACTAGAACCCCTCCTGACCTGCAGTAGACTTCTTCCTGACCTGAACTAGACCCTCTCCTGGCCTGCAGTTGTCCTCCTCTAGACCTACAGTAGACCTCCTCCTGACCTGCACTACACCTCATAGTGACCTACAGTAGACCTCCCCCTGACTTGTGTTGATGGGGTCAGTTGGAGCCAACTCAGAATTCAGATAGATTTGATCTGAAGTTGACCTCCTCTTGACCTGCAGTATACCTCCTCCTCCTGACATACATTAGATCTCGTCTTAACCTGCACTAGACCCCCTCCTGACCTGCAGTTAACCTCCTCTAGACCTACAATAGACCTTTTCCTGACCTGCAGCTGTCCTCCTCTACAGTAGACCCTCCTGGCTTGTGTTAATGGGATCAGTTAGAGCCATCTCAAAAGACAGATACATTTGATCTGAAGGTTTACGTCCTCTAGACCTACAGTACATTAGACCTCCACTACACCTCCTCCTCCTGACCTACAGTAAACCTCCTTCTGACCTGCAGTTGAACTTCTGTAAATCTACAGTAGACCTTTTTCTGATCTGCAGCTGTCCTCCTCTTGACCTATAGTAGACCCCCTCCTGACCTGCATCAAGTGGGTTTTGCATCTCCATTGACTTGTTTTGTATAGATAAAAGGATGAAGAGTGCCACAAATCAAAGAGAAGTCCAGTGAAGTCTTATTATTTTCATTCCGAGGTCAGATGGTAAAGCCAACGCATTTCAGAGGCTTCATCAGATCTTGCATCCCAGCAATGACTGATGATAATACTGGATAGCTGATTGAGGGAAAGAAAGAGCAAGTAATCACAGTACAGATTGCCTCTATTGCCAGCATACAAGCCCTGATGCTGTGATTACTTACTCTTCCTTTCCCTCAATTACCCATCCAGTATTACCATCAGTCTTTAACCAGGATGCAGGATCTGATGAAGCCTCCAAAATGCGTTAATTTTAAAACAAACCCTGAAACAAGTCGGCGATACCCTCTGACCTCTCATTGTGAGTAATAAAACTTCTAAACGGATAGACCTTTGACACGTGGCGCTCCCGTCCCATAATTTATACTCTTGGGACTGCTCCGGGACTCTCCAGGAACATCCCATCTGACAAGAGCAGCCTTCAACTACGAAGATTGTACAAACATCAACCCAAGAGCAGTGACACCGATCGATGGACGATACCGGGGGGGGGGGGTCAGTACAGTGCCTCTGAGAAAGTACTGCAGCTTCCTGTCACATGACCCAGTGTTGTACCGCCCTCCCTCTGTGAAGGGCAGAGCTCAGAACCCAATAAACATTTGGCTCGTGGGAATTATTAATTTGTAGATGACGGGTGTAGAGTGCAGATAATACAGAGTTTCTCAGTCTTACCTTCCCGGAAGAGATTCTGGACCTCCTCCATGACTCCCGCCTGTCCTGTGACACGTCCAGAGGGTCTGTATACACCGGGGGTTACCTGAATGACAGAACACGGGTAGAAAAGAGTCGCTCGTCTTGAGCCAAGCCTCACAATCTACGCACAACAGTACTCAGAATTCAGTTTTATATGGAGCGGGAGGGGGGTCAGAAACCTCTCATTATTGCTGCCTCTTCTCAGGGAAAATCCCCACTCACTTCCTGTTGTGTCACCAATACAAGGTGAACCCCTGACGCTGTTTTGTTTTTGTTTTTTTTGCGGTGAGCCGCCCCTTTAATTCACTCAGCTGTGCGTGTAATCTGAGCTTCGGCTCTGCAGATGTAGATAGGTGTCTGGGGCTCCACCTGCTGGCCGGACATAGTAAATACAGCTATATTCAGGAGTTGTTCACACAGGACTACATAAGTGAACAATAAAACTAATTTATTTTGAACGCAGACCATAAATATAGTATAAAGACCCTTTATGGAACACGCCCCCACTTGGTGCAAGGCATACAGGACCACCTGCTGCATTATTAGTTGTAGGGACCCTGCTTTGGGCTCTAGTATAAGGGCCCCAGTACTGGTTGCTATAACAACGAATAAAGAGGAGGGGGTGTCGCTCCACAGCTAGTAGAGGCCTCGACAGACTTGTGGTGCTTCACCGTCTCCTCACCTCGATTGAAATCTGCCGCCAAGGAACGTCCAATGCCAACAAATAAAGATCGACACTTCTATCTATATAGGCAGCGCCGCTGTCCCCAACTTGGCTCCATTCACATTAACCTGGCGGGCATTTTGTGTGAGACTGCGTCTATGGTGTTCCCGCTATAAACGGGCTCCGAGTGGAGACACATTTTTTAGAGAGACTCTCCGCTCTCTAGTGTTCATTTCCGGGCTGCGTCTGTATAATACTGTCAATAAAGTTTATCTGGAGTCAGCTGTGATTGGTTGGTCAGACAGATGAGGCAGCGAATAGAAGTAGCGGGAAGGTTAAGGCCGTGGACTATGTACAGTAAGGGCGTCCCTTCGGCAGTAATTGGCGCCTGGTTTCCAGAATGAACCAATCGCTGCATTTCACCGTATGACTACAGGCGTGGTTAGAAGATTCAGAGGCGAAGCCACGTGTGTTGTGTGTATGAACTTTATTAGCACAGACAGCGCTGACAGTGAGAGTCAGGAGCCCGGGGATGGCCGGGATAGTGCAGTATGTGGTGCTCCGGAAGGATCTGCAGGCTGGACTCGGGTGGCCCCTGGGGGCCCTGGTGGCTCAGGCCTGTCATGCTGCCACCGCCGCCATTCACCTGCACTATGATCACCCTCACACCCGGGAGTACCTACAAGGGCTGGACACCATGCACAAGGTGGTGCTGGAGGTGAGGGGGCCACACTGATCACCATCACCATTATATGCACTGACACTGATCTCCATTGTATGCACTGACACTGATCTCCATTATATGCACTGACACTGATCTCCATTATATGTACTGACACTGATCACCATTATATGTACTGACACTGATCACCCTTGTATGCACTGACAGTGATCTCCATTATATGTACTGACACTGATCACCATTATATGCACTGACACTGATCTCCATTGTATGCACTGACAGTGATCTCCATTATATGTACTGACACTGATCTCCATTATATGTACTGACACTGATCACCATTGTATGCACTGACAGTGATCTCCATTATATGTACTGACAGTGATCTCCATTATATGTACTGACACTGATCTCCATTATATGTACTGACACTGATCTCCATTATATGTACTGACACTGATCACCATTGTATGCACTGACAGTGATCTCCATTATATGTACTGACACTGATCACCATTATATGCACTGACACTGATCACCATTGTATGCACTGACAGTGATCTCCATTATATGTACTGACACTGATCTCCATTATATGTACTGACACTGATCACCATTATATGCACTGACACTGATCTCCATTATATGCACTGACACTGATCACCATTATATGTACTGACACTGATCACCATTGTATGCACTGACACTGATCTCCATTATATGTACTGACACTGATCACCATTGTATGCACTGACACTGATCACCATTATATGCACTGACACTGATCTCCATTATATGCACTGACACTGATCACCATTATATGTACTGACAGTGATCTCCATTATATGTACTGACACTGATCTCCATTATATGTACTGACACTGATCACCATTATATGCACTGACACTGATCTCCATTATATGCACTGACACTGATCACCATTATATGTACTGACACTGATCACCATTGTATGCACTGACACTGATCTCCATTATATGTACTGACACTGATCACCATTGTATGCACTGACACTGATCACCATTATATGCACTGACACTGATCACCATTATATGCACTGACACTGATCACCATTATATGTACTGACACTGATCACCATTGTATGCACTGACACTGATCTCCATTATATGTACTGACACTGATCACCATTGTATGCACTGACACTGATCACCATTATATGCACTGACACTGATCTCCATTATATGCACTGACACTGATCACCATTATATGTACTGACAGTGATCTCCATTATATGTACTGACACTGATCTCCATTATATGTACTGACACTGATCACCATTGTATGCACTGACACTGATCTCCATTATATGTACTGACACTGATCTCCATTATATGCACTGACACTGATCACCATTATATGCACTGACAGTGATCACCATTATATGCACTGACAGTGATCACCATTATATGCACTGACAGTGATCACCATTATATGCACTGACAGTGATCACCATTATATGCACTGACAGTGATCACCATTATATGCACTGACAGTGATCACCATTATATGCACTGACAGTGATCACCATTATATGCACTGACAGTGATCACCATTATATGCACTGACAGTGATCACCATTATATGCACTGACAGTGATCACCATTGTATGCACTGACAGTGATCACCATTGTATGCACTGACAGTGATCACCATTGTATGCACTGACAGTGATCACCATTGTATGCACTGACAGTGATCACCATTGTATGCACTGACAGTGATCACCATTGTATGCACTGACAGTGATCACCATTGTATGCACTGACAGTGATCACCATTGTATGCACTGACAGTGATCACCATTGTATGCACTGACAGTGATCACCATTGTATGCACTGACAGTGATCACCATTGTATGCACTGACAGTGATCACCATTGTATGCACTGACAGTGATCACCATTGTATGCACTGACAGTGATCACCATTGTATGCACTGACAGTGATCACCATTGTATGCACTGACAGTGATCACCATTGTATGCACTGACAGTGATCACCATTGTATGCACTGACAGTGATCACCATTGTATGCACTGACAGTGATCACCATTGTATGCACTGACACTGATCACCATTGTATGCACTGACACTGATCACCATTATATGCACTGACAGTGATCACCATTATATGCACTGACAGTGATCACCATTATATGCACTGACAGTGATCACCATTATATGCACTGACAGTGATCACCATTATATGCACTGACAGTGATCACCATTATATGCACTGACAGTGATCACCATTATATGCACTGACAGTGATCACCATTATATGCACTGACAGTGATCACCATTATATGCACTGACAGTGATCACATTACTGACAGTGATCAACATACCTACTGACCGTGATCTCATTATATCTACTGACCGTGATCTCATTATTTACTGAAGGTGATCACTATATGTACTGACAGTGATCACTATATGTACTGACAGTGATCACATTAATTACTGACAGCGATCAACATACCTACTGACAGTGATCAATATATGTACTGATAGTGATCTCATTATATCTACTGACAGTGATCTCATTACTGCAGTGGTTCTCAACCTAGGGGGTGGAATGATGATTTGCCAGGGGTCACCGAATCCTGGGCTGTTTCTGAAGCCCGCACCACTCTCCCTGTCTTTTTGTGGCTTGGCTGTCCCTGGTGCCCCGCAGCCGCCCACTCAGCCTCTTTGCAGCTGTCCATTCAGTTGACTG